>NC_021166.2:20541321-20587394 GCF_000331145.2 Cicer arietinum
TTTATTTTTATGAGTAATATGTTTGCTTTGATAAACTTAATTATAAATTTCGATTTTTATTATTATAACATGAGTAATATGTTTGATGTCATATATTTGATGTAAAGTTATTATTTGTGTGTTGTTTATGTGTACTTAATTATAAAGCTATGATTTTTATTATGATCTCATGAGTAATATTTTTTTAGGATGTCTTTAATTTAAAGTTTCGATTTTTGTGCTATTTCATTTCAAAGTTTTGATTTTTAAGAAATCTATATGAGTCTTGGGGGAATTGGTGTAAAGTTTTAATTTTAATTATGATAACATGATTAAGTTGATTTTTGTGATGTGTTTAGCGGCAAACCTTGATTTGTGTTTTAATAATATTATTTTTGTGGTTGACTAAGTGGCTTGTGGTTTGTGTTTTGAATATTTTATCTATGTGGTTGTCTAAGTGGTTTGGTTGGTGGTTTGTATTTTAAATATTTTTATCTTTGTGGTTGCCAAAGTGGTTGGTGATTTGCATTTTAAATATTGTTATCTTTGTGGTTGCCTAAGTGGCTGGTGATTTGTGTTTTAAATATTGTTATCTTTGTGGTTGCCTAAGTGGCTGGTGATTTGTGTTTTAAATATTGTTATCTTTGTGGTTGCCTAAGTGGCTTGTGATTTATGTGATTATCTAATTGGGTGGTGATATGTATCTTTGAGCATCATTATCATTTCATGACATATCATATGCATCTTTGTGGACGCCTGTGTGGCTGGGTTTATCCGGGTCATATATATTTAGGAGCATGCATAACTTGCATATATTCTATTGTTATTTTTATTTTGATCTAATTATTTGATCTACGGTTGCTACTTTTATTTAGATACAGTTTATGACTGTTAATACCTATTTGAAAACTATTAGAGAACCAATTTCTTTAAATCTTTTATGACGAAAGGATTTTATATTCATATTTTATGGTTGTTAATTTATTATTTGGTTTAATTTTTGTTGTGGGATGAACTGACCCCTTACACCAATATTTAGGTACTAATGATATCAAAAGTCGTATGAATGATGTTTGATTGGTGCACGCGCGTGGGAAAATGAGACATTTACTTTAAAAATAACATTTTGTATTACTAAAAAATTTATCGTACATTGTAAAGTTATTTACTTTTCATCATTAACTTTTAATAGAAATGCGGAAGTGAGATTTCATTTGCTGGTAAATAATTGAATGTAATTAATTTCAGTCAACCTTGCTTATTTTGAATTTCACTTAAAGAGACTTCATTTTATTTTGGAGCATAGATGAATATTAATCTAATAACTGAAATATTAATTTTGCAAATAAATGAATAAATAATATTTTAGTAAATTGCATTACATTCTTTTACAAAAAAAAAAAAAAATATCAAGTCATTTTCTGACGCATCTTTAAATTATTACATGATGAACTACTTCTAAAAAAAATTATAGTTATTTCTAAAAGAAAACTAATATTTTTAAGTAATTTTTGGATCAAAAAATTTGGGGCGTTACATTCTCTAGTGATTTCAGCTCCTCAATCGTAGCTTAAATCCATTTATCTCTGTCTTGAGACCTGACAACTTCATTGTAATTCATGCGATCTTCTTGTATAATCTCTTCAGTAGCATGTAATACATAGCTGATCATGTATGTGTAGCCATATCTTTGAGTGGGTTTTGGTGTTATTCTTCCTCTATCCCTGATGAGGTTATAATCATCTGATTCCTGCTCTTGAAACATAGCATGATCTATTGGGTTTGCATTAATGTTGTCTTGTTGAGACTGATGTTGTTCAGAAGTCAATAACGTTCCTGACTTCTGTTGATCTTTATATTTTTCTATGGCTGAAGTCAAGAATGTTCTCCGTTTTTCTGCAACTTTCTCCACCTCAAGATCAAACTTCTCATCTTCAATTTTATGTAAGTCTTTATTTGCAACATTGTTTACAGACTTGTACAGCTCAACCTCATGAAACTTCACATCACTGATGATGATACATTTCCTACTTTCAGGACACCATATCCTATAACCTTTTATACCACTTGGATATCCAACAAAATGCCCTTTCTTGACTCGAGGGGCTAGATTCCTTTCATTTACATGGTAGTATGAAACACATCCAAATACTTTTAGATGATTGTAGTTTGTAGCATTCCCAATCCACATCTCTTGAGGGGTTTTGAGTTCAATTGTAGTAAAATGACTCAAATTTATAAAATAACAAGTTGTATGGACAACTTCTCCCTGAAACAGTGCATGCATCCCTGCATTCGACAGAATGCATCTCATTCTTTCAAGCAAGGTTCTATTCATCCTTTCAGCTAGTCCATTTTGTTGAGGTGTGCTTCTTACAGTCCTATATTTGTTCACACCGTGTGTTTTGCAAAAACTAGTGAATTCCTCACTACAGAATTCAAGACCATTATATGTCCTTAGAGTTTTAATCCTTTTGTCAATCCTATTTTCTACCATAGACTTCCAATCTTTAAAGGTTTTAAATGTTTCATCCTTACTTTTCAACAAGTAAATCCATATTTTTCTACTATAATCATCAGGAAATGTAATGAAATACTTGTTACCTCTATGTGAAGTAATCCTTGCAGGGCCCTATAGGTCACTATGAGCATATTCCATAATTTCTTTTGAGCAATGTTTCCATGTAGAGAACTTGACCCTATGCATCTTTTCATACACACAATGCTCACAAAATTCAAGATCACTAATCTTGTCTCCACCTAGCATGCCTTGTTTGTCCATAACTTGCATCCCCTTTAGACTTACATATCCCAGCCTTTGATGTCACAAGCTAACCTTGCTTGATGATTGTACTACCACTGCTACCATTCCTGTCACTACTTGACCATTTAGAAGGTAGATGCCATGATCCCTTGCTCCCTTCATAATTACCAATGATCCTTTTATGACTTTTAGAATGCATTTCTCTGCTTTGTATAAACAATCAACTTCTTCCAACATTCCTAGAGAAATTAAATTCCTCTTCAGTTCTAGAACATGCCTAACCTTTGACAAAATCTTCATGGTTCCATTTTCTATCTTCAGCTTGATTCAACCAATTTCAATTACCTTGCAGGCAGATTTGTTCCTCATAATCACCTTGCCTCCATCAATTTCTTTGTAGTCAAGAAACCAATCTCTATTTGAGGTCATGTGAAATGAACATCCCGAGTCAAGCACCCAATCATCATCCATGATTTCAGTTGAATTTTTCATAAGAACTTTTGTGCGTTCATATCCTTCAAAAGCTATATATGCATTTTCATAATCATCATCACTATTTGATCTTTTCTTTCCTTTTCAGTCTAGGCATTCTTTCTTGAAATGCCCCTCTTTCTTGCATATGAAACATCTCATTTTAGACTTGTTCTTTTCTTTATTCTTGAACTTATTCTTCTATTTTTTATTCTTATTCCATGTCTTAGCCTTGACAAACAATCCCTCACCACCACTACGTTCTTTTTTCCCATCTGACTTCCTCTTTAATTCTTTGGAGATTAGTGCAGCTTGTACTTCTTCTAATGACAAAGAATCTCTACCATATTGAAGTGTATCACACAGATTTTCAAGAGAGCATGGTTATGAATTTATCAACAATAGGGTCTGATCCTCATCATCCAATTTTACATCAATATTTTCAAGATCTAGCACAACCTTATTAAATTCATCCATATGATTTTCAATTGACCTCTCAGGTTGCATCTTGAAAGTATATAATTTTTGTTTTAAGTATAAACGATTCACTTAAGATTTTGTCATGTATAAAGATTCTAATTTGAGCCAAGTACTTGCTACAGATGTCTCCTTTGACACTTCCCTCAGAACCTTGTCTCCAAGACTCAAGATTAAAGCACTATGAGTTTTGTCCATGATATGCTTCTTCTCCTTTTTTGGTAGTGTGGATTTCTTCCTCAATGCTCTTTCTCTACTCCCAATGCTCCTGCCAATCCTTGATGAACCAACAACACTTTCATCTTGAGATGCCACTTTTTTTGGTAGTGTGGATGTCATGTCTTTCTCTCCTCCCAGTGCTCCTACCAAACCTTGATGAACCATCGTTCCTTTGAATCGAATACTCCTGTGATCTTGATACCAGTTGTTGGGGAGTCCGGGGGAATGCGACATTCGAATGGGCTAAACGTATAGGATTCTTAAGAGACTTAGACACCACATCTTAATCCAAAACCTTAAAGCATTAGGTTTATGGGTCATTCCTCGTATATATATAATATTTCCTCAATTCTTAGTCAATGTGGGACTAACTACTCATAATTGAATTCCAACATGTCATTTTTTAAATAAAACAATCAACAATATCAAAAATAGGGAAGATTACTTTCTCTTCCATTTGAACATCCTACATCATCATCCCCTTGGAAACGCCCACGCATACGGGGATGTGGGTGCACCATCTCATATGGTGACACCAAATACAATCTATTGGATATATTAGTTAGTTATACTAGTGTATTTAAATTGTGTAACTAAATAATATGTCTAATACAATATGTTAAGGTTTGTTACTATTCAAATTATTAAGGCTTTGCAATTGTTGACTCGGTCAAGAAAAATCTCAATTTGCAAAAAGGCGCGAGTAAGTTCAGGGAAGAATGATGGAAAATAAAGAGAAACAAATGAGAGGAGGGATCGATGGTAAAGACAATCTCACAGCCTAAATCCATCAAGATTGAAATAGAGGTTGATCTAGAAGTAGATGGCAACCTACACCAACAAAAAGAAGGGATTCATAAGTAGATCTCTATAATGGTGAACAAAGTAATATAAGGATTATGATTATGCTTGCCCTAAACAATTAAGAATGTGGATTTGATTTTATATATAAGAGTGATTTAAAGTTCTAGGGTGAATATAAAAGTATTCACTATTGAAATTTATTTGGGTTCTGTTTCATTGGTTCATGTAACAAGGTTGCTTGATAGATATGCACAATGTTGGTAATAGAGCACAATAAGATTAGACAAAGGAAATAGGAAAAATCAAATATTTTGTATTCAATGAAAAATGGAAATTGAGATACTAGCAGTAACTCTCTTACAAAATGGTCATCAAAGCAAAAGCTTCTCAGAGGGAAGTTATTATTTGTCTCTTCTCTGCCCAAAATGTGCTAGCTAAATGTTTACAAGAATGAATGAATCTATATTATCGCTATACACCCCATTAAATCATCACACATCTTAATTAGATGTCAGCTAGGCAATATCCAAATATGTTTAAGTCATGCTTAAAAGCCATTAGGATTAAAAGATTAATGAACTTAACCTCGCTTGTAGTGTCATTGGTATTTTTTACTTCCTCACCCATACACAATTATAGTTTTTTTATTTTACAAAATATGAATTTTGAATTGAGAAATTATTCATTGAAAAGATAAGGGAGAAATTTTTCTATTGAGGTTTTAACTTTAAAGTTTTTATTCTATTGAGATTTTAACTTTAAAGTTTTTATTTTAAGTGATAACTGACATGATGATTTGTGTAACCATACTCGTGGTCTATACTTACACCACTTAACTTATTCTTTTACCCAAATTAATTGGAATACATGTTATTGCAATTATTTATTGATTTAATTTTAAAAAATAGTTAGGATTAAAATGAGTCATTTATAATGATTCTTTTTCTTTTTTTGTGCAAATCATTTTTAATGATTCTATTATTAAGATTTAATTGACTATATAAAAAAAGTTATACTCATGTATACTCCTTCCATTCCTTTTTAATTTTCATATTTTGACTTTTTACACATACCAAGTTTCAAGCGATCAAGTTGATAACATCTTATGGGTTAACACGTGATGTTTTGAAATGGACGTTTAGAGCCGTCAATTAAACTCTAAAGTCCAAAGTCTCTCTTAAAAAGTCATCTACTAAGCCCCTTAATATTAGGCCTCTACTAAAATAATTTTTTTGTGAGCTTAAGTGAAGGACTTCATGAGTCCAATGTTTTGTTAATTGAGTTTTTTTATTGAAAAATTGTTGAAATTTATTTTTCTCGAAAAAATATCGAAAAAAAATTCTAAAACTTTTTTTTCTTGAAAAAATAAAATTAAAATTAAAATCAATTTTCCTCAAAAAAATTTATGAAAAAAATCAAAAAATCAATTCTTTTTCTTGAATCAAAAATGACAATGAGGTCAATAGTTAATTAACTTGTGAAATTGACAACTATAAGGACTGCAAGCAAGTAGTGGATGATGTGGTCAAAGTTAAATCAAATTACATAAAATATGGTTCCATCATTAGTAAGTCTAGAGATTTACTTTACTTGTACAATAATTATGAAATTGTTTTTGTTAGGTGATCAACAAATGATATTGTTCATGTTTTGGCTAGAGCATTTATCTCCTACGCTCCTCGTAATAACTTTAATTATGTACTTGATTGTATTATGTCTATTATTTTGAATGAAATGCCATGAGCTTACTTGAGTCAAAAACAAAAAATACAATCAATAAAATTTATTACTTTTATGTTATTGTTTTTTTAAAATATTTTTTCTACAATATCTTTAATCATTTATTATCTCATTTCATATATTTCTCTATCAGCAATAAATAACTAAGAGTATTATTGACAAATCAATAATAAATGTTGCATTGAACTTTGAAAATGACAATTAAATAAGAAATTTTTTTCTTGCAAATGTGACAATTAAAAAGGAGTAAATGGAGTGTTCAAATAATAAAAGTAATAATTCTTAATAAAGAGAAGTGTTAAAAAAAAAAAAAAAAAGAGATACATTGGACAATCGAAAAATATATTGCTCACAACAAACTCAAATTTATAATTTACAAGCGGTAAAGAAATTGATCACAAAGGACTTCTAGTTCTATCAATGCTCTTGAATAAGTAGCTCATAAACAATCGTCCGTTCTCTATATAAAAAGGGAGATTGACCCTCCATATTTGATATCTCACTTTCACTCGATATTATTGTTATTTTGCTAAGTTCATCTAGTTAATTAGTGTAAAGTTGATGTGGGTTTGAGCGTTTCCACATGAGGTTGAAGATTTAATCAAGTGATTTCTTCAAATAAAATGAAAAAAATAAAAATAAAGAAACAAAGATGGATTAGGTTGAGAAGATGAAGAATGCGCCACAATCAATAATGATTGATAAGTCAATGGAGAATTGCTACAATGGTAAGGAAGTCATTGATAAGATTCAAGCAAGTTATAATCCAAGAATTTATAGAGGAGACCTAACTCACTCACAATTCTCATTAGAGAAATTATAATTCATTCAAAACTTCCTCTCAATGAGGTTACAAATTCATATTTATAGTAAAATTATCTCTAAACCTAAATGGGTCATAAGTGACACCATTCTCTAGACTCATATTAGGCTTACATCATGTTTTTCTAAAATAAACTAAATGTACGAAATCAAAGTATCTTCACTTACATATAACATCAACTAAATCTATATTAAAACTATTAAAATTCCAAATTAAAGCAAACTAAAAATTATTACAAACCAAATGAAAATAAATAAAGTTCATCCTAATCTATTAAAATATGGATCATATTCATGCTCTTGAGATCCTTATCACTCTCTCCTTCTTGAAAAAATTCGACCACAAATTTAACCTCCATTATACTGTAAATGAAGAAATAATCAAAATAAACCACAAGCTCATCATATCCACCGCGATCAAATGGAAATTTTGAAAAGTCATCAAATGTAATAAGTCGGTGAAACACATTTCCATCTTGAACAACTAATATCTTGTCACATTTATGGTCAAGGTAAAAAATTCTAAAGAATGAGATAAAGGTATACCTTTTGAAGTTGATATTCATGACTAAATATAACTTCTTTGGATTGAAATTTGTGGCAAACAATACGTTACTTTGTATTTGTAAAGGCTTCAAATAAAATTGAGTCTTATGAACATTCTCTTCATCACAAACAAATTGTGACTCAATAACTTTCATGCATGTATCCTTTTGAGAAACCTTTGACCAATCACCTGCAAATCACTGACATTGTTTCATTCACTTCACTCTCTTGTTTAAAAATACTTTCATTTTTACTATCATCTTTCTTGTTGCTTTCAAAGTCAATGTATTGATGACATTTTTCCTTTAAAGATACTTCTTCAAGCATTTGCACAAGAGAATTATCAAAGTTAAACAAATATTTAGAGTCAATTTCTTGCTATTTGTCTCTCAAATGTTTTTCATCTTCTTATTTCTTTTCTTTAATTTTATTTTCTCTATCAAAACTAACTTATCTTTTTCCTCTTTCTCTTTCTTTCCTTTGATTTTCGCTTTCTCACTCAAGGCTAGTTTCTCTATTTTTCTTGTCTATTTTGAATATCCATTTTCATAAAGATATTCAACATACTCCGAATCAAATACAAAATCTCTAATATATTCATGATATGATATACTTTTCTTGATCCTCATTTTTATATTCTACATGGTTTTTCTCTTTTGCATACCTCATATCATCCATCTCAAAATCACTAAGCCTCCTTACTTTTTCTCTATTTCTCATTTCATACATCATTTCCTCCTCACTGTAATCTTTATATCTTTTTTTTTTTCTCTCTATTTTTTCTTTCATACATCATTTCATCCTCATCATAATCTTCACATAGTCTTTCTTTTTCTCTAAATATCTTCTCATGCTTCATTTCTTTCTCATCATAACATTTATATATTCTTATCTTCTCATGAAATCTATGTCTACTTTTGCAAAATGATCCATAAGAGAAGAGGTTCTAGGAGAAGAGGGATTTGGTTCACTTTCACTCATGATGTCAACAACAACAACAAGTACCACAATAATCAAGTAAATGACAAGAGCACATTAAGAAAATAAAAGTAAGGCCCTCACCACCCACTAAATGTTTACACTCAAGAAATGTATCACTCATATATATCAATCAATGATGGCTTTTTTTTTAATGATGTGTACTCTTGCCTTTTTCCACTCAAACTCCTCTTTCAAATTCTTAAAAAGAACCCACGCAAGAATTGAAACACAATGTAACAAGTCCACAAAAGCTATAAAAAAAAAAATTCAAGAAGGAAAACTCTAAGACAAAACTATAAGTAACCAAATGACACACTCAAGTAGATTATCATAAAAATAAAAAAGATTATAACCAAATGACTAAGTGATCCAAATATATGAGTTGACATATATGTGGGAGGTAAAGTACTAAGATAAAACTTGAAGTGCCTAACAAAGACAATAATGATTGATGTATCAAAGTGAGCAAATTATGGATTTTTTTTATTTATTTATGAAAAAATGTATTTTTTCAATAAGTGTTTCTGCCACAACTGCAACTTCCACGAAGATGCATATGCCATGATCTGATGATACATTATCAAAATAAAATATTATCACACAACCCACTAAGATGCATATACCATGACATGATGATGTATTATCAAAATAAAACATTTTGAGCCACTAAGATTATGTCAAATGATCCAAAAATAACTTATACGAAATCATCACATTATTCAAATATCACTAAGATCATATATCACATGTTCTTATCATGAAAATCAAATATTCATAAACAACCATAATAAAAATCAAAGCTTTCACCCCACATATCATATATTCATAAGCAAATCACAAAGATCAAAGCTTCCACCACACAAATCAAGAAATCATATATTCATAAAATTCAAAACTTTAATATTTTACATCTTAAAAATTTAAACTTTCATCGCATACATATAGAAATTAAAACTTTCATATATGCTACACATAAATTCAAATTTTATCACATATATCATAAATAAGACTTTCAACACATTAAAAAAAAACTTATAATTTCTTCACATATACCACACAACTGCATAATTTAAATCAGACAACACCTAATAAAAGTTTATAATCCATATTTTAATCCTATAAACCCTAATTAGTCATATTAATTCAATTATTACTAAATAGGGCTACCACATGTGTATCGAGCTCCAAATGAATTGTGGGGAAATATAGCTTTTCCGTTCATCTCACATTATAATATACTCATTAAATCAAACGTTCTCCCACCCCTTACCTTTTTCTGACCATACATACGCAAATACGAGTCTGTAAGAAAAAATCTTTGTTCTTTGACTCTTTTTCCTTCAATCGATTTAACTCGACAATTTATGGGTAAACGTAATTTTTTTTTTATGAAAACACACTCTAAAAATGTCAATTTAGAAATTGAATCAAGTAAACTTACCTTAAATTGGAAAAAATAATCATATGATAATATAGCCACCATTCACATGGTTGTTTTGACGTTGGTTTCACTCAAACGATATTTCTACTTTTTGTTTCCTCTTCCTAGCTGCACATGCTACTTATATATACATTTTAATTAGGTTTTACTTGTAGATGAGTCTAATCCATAAAATATATTGTACTCATTTCTTTTATTTTTTTATAAATAAAACCAACAATTACTAAAACTATATTTTTAACACCATTTCATTACTAAAGTATTACTAATATTTCAAAACTAATATTTTACAAATTAAAAAAAACAATTAAAGTTATATTGATTACTAAATCACAATAAATATGTATAAAATTATCATATCATAGAAAATATATAAAAATAAAGAAATTAATCGCAATATTGCTAATATCTTAAAATAATTATTTATAAAATAAATAATTAAAATAGGAAATAATCTTGATTAATTAAAATACAATTATGCGCACATTTATCATTTAGTCAAACACACATAAAAATATTTCTACAAATATCTAATGTAAATCTACATGTAAACTCACTCAAAATCTTATTCTCTAAAATACTTTTGCTAAAATACCACTATTTTTTTGAAAAAAAAAATTAAATAACTAAATATAATATTTATGATTTTATTACTCATTAAATCAAATATATATACGATTATCAAACCATAAAAAACTCACACATATAAGAAGTAATCATAAAATTACTTAACATATATTCTAAAATAATTTTAACATCAAATTAATTTCTTTAAAATTCTATTTAATTAATAAAATAATTAATTATAAAATTTGAGATGTTACTGTTTAACTTTCCAAACTCTTACTCACTCAAACTCTGTAATTTTTCGAAAAAGAGAAGTAAGCTAGTAAGCCAAATCAGAGGACAATAATTGTATTTATAGAGCTTTATCCATTAGATAGTTTAGCGACATATAAATGAAAACGAGGTTGGTTTGGTTTTTAGCACTAAACAGTTACAAAAGAAAATGTTTATGTAATGAGTTAAATGAGATACTGGACCATCTTATGCGTAAGTTTTCCCAAGAAAATAGCAAGTTAACCCACTCTCATCTTAATGCTTAAAAGGCTCACGTGCAATTGAGATAGAGAAGAGAAATCTAATATGTGTGACTTTGTTTCCTGTATAAAGAACGAATTAGACCCACAAAAGGAAGACATGTCACCGCCTTTGTTGGTAGTCATTAGGAAAAATTGATATTATGACAACCTTTAGGAGAAATTGCTCCTAATGTATTATTCAAACATTTTTGTGGTTACCAGTTATAGATTCGCGGCGTAGAGACTTTTCTAAACCATATTATTAACTTTGTTGTTTTTACAATAAATATATATTTTTTCTTTATTAAAATGGTTTCTATATGCTTAATAGGTTACAAAAGAATAATAGTAAATTTATTTGCAACACTAATAAAGCAAATTAACACAACCAAATAAAAAAAATGAAAAAAAATGGTTGGCGGGAGTCTTTAAATCAAGGCTTAGGTAATGCACATGAAATATAGATATTCTAAGATTGATAGATAATCTTAGTATTCGAAAGTTTATATAGAAATATACGTCAATCGAAGATGTTGAGAATAAATCCTTTATAGTGATAATTGAAAGCCATCAAAGGATGATTAGTTATTGCTTAATTTTCTTAGGAGGGAAAGACACAATTGCTAAATCACAGTAAAAAAACATTGTTGTTGTACTTTTTTATGACATATTATGTGTTATGTAATTAAAAATTCCATTTAAATAACACATGTACATTTTCCTAGTCAATAAATCATCACAAATCCATTCCCGTTTTAATCTCCTCCATTCCACCATCATTTACAATATCATATGCTTACATGAATCAATAGTCACATTACATCTATAAATTGAAAACAACTACCACTTTAGAAATAAGAAATAAAAAGAAAAAAAAATCTACCTCACTCATTCAAGGAGTTTCATCTTTGAGTATTTTTTTTTTTAATTTGAACAATAGCCAATATAAAACCCTTTTGAATTTGTTTTTTTGCATTGATTGGTTTCTTAGTTGTTGGAAATTATGTAATATAAATGTCATTGATTGAGTAACGATGTTTAACTTAGAAGTTCTTTTTTAGTATAACCACTTTGGGTTACTGTAAAAAAAGTAAAACCAATTTAAAGAAAAGAGAAGAAAAGAGAAGAGAAAATACTTGTTGTAGATTTTTTTGTACAAAATAATATTGTTTGGGTTAGAAAAAGATTGTTGAAGTGTGAGACACACTATCTATATATAAACTAGTTTAGAGCATCTACAACGGGAGTGAAAATGAGTTCGTCCGCCAGCGTGTAATTACTTAACTTCCTGTTTTTTGTGGGTTCACCGTTGGAGTTGTGCCAAGCTGTCATCACGGTACTGTCAGGAAGGAACGGTGCTTCATAGCAGTTACCTTTTTTTTGTTTTTTTTTTCTATACACTTTCACAATTTAATAATAATATAATTATAACCGATACCTTTTATTAATTTATTAATAATAATAAATTTATCATTTTTTATTAATTTATAGCCGTTAACTTCTTTTTAATTTATTAAATAATAATAATTTTGTAATCATTAGCTTTTTTTTAGTTAATATACCACCGTTAGCCTTTTTTTCTCCTTTAATTACGATTGTTAGTTCATTAATAGAAACAATTTGTTACTCATACTTTTTCTTCACAATTTTTGTTACAAAAGTTTATTAAAGTTTTTATTAACGTACTTTTTATTTATTTTTTCATTTAAATTAATATTTTAAGTTATAATAAAATTAAATATTAATGTATAAATTAAAGTAATGGAATATAATATGATTTTTTAAAAGTTAAACCATAAAAATGAATGAGTTGATTTAGGGTGATGTGGCATAGTAGAACTTGAATCATGTTGAGTTCACCGTTGGAGTAGAAAATGAGTGAATTGCTTCAAGATGATGTGGCACAGTGGACCCCATCTAAAGAACCCATATTGAGTTCACCGCTGTAGATGCTCTTACATCTCCATCATAATAAAGAAAAAATAGACCAACTGTTTCTGGTTTATTCTTCATTTTAAACCATTTAGATCTTGCTGCAATTGTTAATAAATGACGGTGAAGATTGGTGTAAATAATGTGAATGGAAGATGACATAATTGTTGTTCAATATCAAAAGATGGAAAAAATGAGGCAGTGAAAAGTGAAAACTAATAGATTAAGGGGATATACGTTGGTCGCATAAAATAAGTTTTTTTAATTTGAAGAATTTATTTTGATCTAAGGATTTAGAAATACTTTCCCACCATCACATGAAAAAATCATTCTCATGAGATATGACCCATATATATATTAGATCAATCCTCTAAAGTCTAAATCCTAAAATTTATAAGTAACAAATGAAAATCAATAGTAAAATAAATCAAAACACCTTTGCATATACATGCAAATTTCTATCCAAAATTCAGGTGAATGTTATTGTTATTATTTTAATAGTTATTATTATTAATAATACTAATTTAAAAAAATCAAGTACTGTTAAGCGATAAAATTGCACATGTATTTTTTCAAATTTAAATATTTTATGAATAATAAAGTAAATTTTTTTGTCTTATAAATATAATTATAAAAAATTACAAAGACGTTGACATATGAGTTTATTTTTGTAATATTCTCTCCTATATATGTTATATATATGTGCGAGTTTTACTCCAACACTAAAAAATATAATACAAAGTTTTTTTCCTAATATACACAATTCTTTGTTAAATCAAGTGACACATAAATTCAATATGAACGGAACGATAATCTGAAAATAAGAAATTTATATTTTGTTAGTCAGAAGCACTGAATTATTTAAATAAAACAAATTGACTGAAATCCCACTCTTACTATTATTATTCTTCCAAACTAATTTCTTTAATCTTCATTATAATAAAATAAAACATTTTTTTCTTGTTGTGGTCGCTGTGAAAAATGAGTAAATTAATTTAATCATTACTTCATTTAATTAGAGTACGTATTAGTAGTGTATTACATTTGTCTTCTTGGGTGTATAATTTCTCCACCCAGAAACAAGAAACTATCTCTCTCTCTCTCTCTCTATCGAGTGGAGTGAGAAAAAAAAGGGGTTTTGTTCACAAGCGGCGCCTCTCAACCTTCATTTCCTCTTTCCCGATCCAAACTAAACAGAACGCATCGCATTTCTTTTACCGCTTATCGATGGATTCTTTCCAACAACCTCACGGTTACATAAGACCACCGCCACCACCTCCTCCGCCACACACGCCGGATCCCCACCAACACCATCAATTTCACCAGATGCCTCCTCCTCCCCCTCCTCAAGGACCTTGGTTCACCCCTCAATTCCAGTATCAGTCTCCTCCCCCTCCCCAACAGTGGCCACCACCACCGGCGCCTCCTCCTCCGTCAAACCCTTATTCATATCATCCCAATCAGTTCCCTCCGCCTCCTCCCCCTCCTCCTCATGCTCGTCCGCCTCATCCTCCACCTCCTCAGTTCCAGCCTCTCTCTCACATTCCTCAGCCTTATCCTCCTCAGGTGAAATATCTTTATTACCCTTGATGCTTCCTAATTAGGGTTTTTTGCTTTTACACTTTTTCATTGTTTACTCTTGCGATCCCATTGGTTTGTCGTTAAATTTTGTAGGAATGGAACAATAACCAAGCCTGGCCTCACAACCAAGCTTATCCAGGTTGCTTTCAATAAGCTTTTGCAAGAAACTTTTTTTTGTTAGGGTTCTGATTTTTGTTAATAAGTTGAAGTCTTGAGAATTTGCAAGTTATCATCAACTTTAATTGGAAGCATTTTCAGAGCAAATGGAAGAACAAAGATTGAAAATGCATGCATTATTGTGTTGAGGTGTTGGTTTTGTTTGTTGTTAGTTGAGTTATGGTGATCTTAGCTTGGCCAAGTGCATTGTTTTGTGGTATTATAAATATGATTCACATTGAGTTTGATTTGTATGTATTATTGTTAGTTGTTATGTTGATCTTAACTCGGCTTAGTGCATTCTTTTGTTGTTTTCAGTTTTTTGTTTTAGAAATTTGATTCACATTGAAATTCATTTATTTTTATGTATTAATTTTTAGTTGTCACGGCGATCTTAACTTGGTTTAGTGCATTGGTTTGTCGTATTAGAAATATGATTCACATTGCGTTTCATTTGTGTGTATTAATGAGCTTATTGTCGTTTGTTACTTGATACTGGATATCGACCAAAAGGGATACCGTTGTGAGTATGAGAAAGACGGTTAAGGAAATCATTACCAAACTAATTAGCCCTTTTCAACTGAAGCTTGTATTAATAGTAATTGATCTGGCATGTAGTCATTGGAATGATATAACTTTGTTTTGGTTTGCCATGTGTTTCTCTTGATACTTTTGATATTCTATTTTGTTCATTTGGAAACTTGGTCCCCCCACCAAATTTTCTTTATGATTTCTTGATGTAGTGGGTATTTTTTGTTTGCCAAAATGACATGATAGTAGCCCAGACGAATGAAGAAGATTGGGCTGCGAAGGCCAGAGCGTGGGCCGATGCTAAGACTGCAATGGAAAATCAGCATCCACAACCACAATATTCACCTGCTGGAAGATTGCAAGAGCAAACCCATTATCATGATCCGTATCAGCAATCTGTAGACTCACGTTATAATGATGTTCAAAACCATTCTCATCCATCATCAGGCTATCAACAATTTTCCTTCACAGATGCATCTATGCAGCGAATTTCAGGTCATTCCCAGGAGGCTGCATCTGTCAGTTCGGAGCCAACTTATTCTTCAGATGGACATCAATACAGTGCTAGAGATGGGGCCAGTATCAGAGATGCAACTGTTTCGTTTGAACAAGCTAGCCTGCCTACAAATCCATCAGTTCATCCGCAGGAGGTACCTTCTAGTTATAGTTCTGTTGCAGGTAATTATTTATTTAATATATTGAAATTGCAAGTGAAGCACTATGGAAATCACTCATAGATAATATTCTAAATTTTCTCTGTACTGTAGTATTTGTGATGTAAACTTGTTAAAGTTTGGTTCAAAGAGAGATCATGGTATTTGTAATCAAATAAATCACGATTTCAAGGAGTCCTCACTTTATTGGTACAAATCGCATAATCATTAGTTTAATTTTGCCATCAGAGTCCAATAGTAGCAAGAATCTTGATTTTGTTGTGTTTCCAACCATATGGATTTTAAGAGTGGGGTGGGTGCCGAAAAGCCACTGGGGCGATGACCTGAGTTAGTGTTGGCTCGGTGTGGCTAAAACGTCATTGTTTGGGAGGTTTGCAAAGATAGCTGCAAAAAAATTGCCTAGACATGCAGTCGCTTCGCTTGGAGGCCCACATAGATATATTCACAGCAGACTAATGGTTGGCTGATAAAAATTGAAGTTCTAGTAATTAGTGTTGAATAAAAGAAAATTACTAGAAACCTCCAATAGTAACTGTACATATAAAGGAAACATTTTATTTCTCTACATAATTCTACAATTTAATCATGTTAAAATTATATCTATTATTTTTAATAATTGATTACAAATCTTATGACTCATGAATTCTTTTGATTCAGGATTGACAAAATAGATCTCCCAATTTTCAATTTGATTTACAGTTTGATAACTATGAGGAAGATTCCTTTTGACCTCTTAACACTGTTGTCCTCACTACCATCTTAAAGAAGATAAGCCATCATAATTCTTGTCTTATAGACAAGTATGATTTTATAATCTTTTCAGACAGAAAAAAAAAAAAATTACCAGGGTGGGGTGGAGGATAACTTACCCTCCAAGAGAAACGGTAAAGCTTAAGGAAAACACAAATTTATAACGCCCATAGCAAAACCACAAGCAACACAATCAAAGAAACTAAGAAACAAACCCCACAACCGGCCCAATATTTTCCTAGGCACTGAAAACCTGAAACCAAAGGGTAGAAGTATGCTAAATTAAACTCAAATCAACTCTCCTTTTGCATTCAACAAAGAAGACAATGTTAAATCTACAAAAAATTATGTAAGGCTTTAATTTCTCTTGGCTATAAATTGTATTCCACTATTACTCCTAGACTCAATTATAAGCAAAAATACTTACTTTCACAAGGATTATGGTTAAGTGTATTTAATTTTCTTGATTTCATGAAGAAAAAAAGAAATATATACACTAACCTACCCCTAATTAGAGAGACCATCTCCTCACAACATTAAACAATTAATTTAAGGCTACTTTTGGAATAATTACACGTGGTTGGATTAGTTGATATATGCTTAAATTTGAATCCAACAAATTTAGACACTTTTTTGCTTATAATTGAGTCCAAAGGAGTAGTAGATCTTGAAAGTTATATTTCTACCTTCTTTGTACTGTAGGTATTTGGCAGGAAAAAATATTTGCTTCTTTACCTGACTTAACAACCAACATTATCTCCTTTGAATCAAAAAGTGATTGTAGATCATGGAAATCACTTGCATTGCCCACATGCCTAAAAAGCGAAAGTTAGAAATATATTTTGAAAACCATGCCCGTGTCTTCACCTAGTACCTTAAGCTGTTGAAGTAGCTGATTCTTGAAATGATATCAGAACCTCTATGACCATGTGGTCTAGGGAGTAGGGATTGATCCTTGCTGCCCCCATTATTTTAATAAAAAGTTGAATTTCAGCACATTGACCAACTTTTGTGTGTGGGGGCCTGTTAGAGAAACAATATTTAAGCTATTTATGTGCATTAACTTAACCTAATAGGTTAATCTTCTGGAATAGCTGGTTCGTGGAGTTGTGACAAGAAATAACTTTTTCATCCAATGCACCTACTTCATTCAGGTTTCTGCTTTTCAATAGAACAGTTGCCTTTTCAAAACCAGCATTATTAGAATTACCTCCTAGAAGACTATTCTTGTTCCCTATGGGTTATGGGCTTATGGCCATCCTAAGCTTGAAATGTTGTCGACTACTCAAGACCACAGGTCCACAACACTTTGTCGTTGTTGATAAATGATAATTGATGTTAAGAAAACTCCTTTAGTTGTAATTTACTATAAAAGTCAAGAACACTTCCTGAACATTTTGTTAATCATTTAAGTATCTGGAACTCTATATGTGAGATTGAAAAACTGGAACACATTGATATCTACTCGTGTGGATCTGGGTCTGTCTACTTGCTTTTGTAACACAAAACAAGTAGATCTGAAGTTGTTTTGACAGAAAGCAGACTTTTTTGTTTAGAAATATTGGGACACATTTGAAACTGCTTGATTCCTGTCAAGAAAATTGTTTGTAATTGTATCTATGTGCTACTTGAGTTGAGGCATCAGTGGTTCAAATTTGGGAATGATTGCGTGTTTGTTGCCACCTTTCAAGTGCTTTAAAATAACAAGGCAATATCCGTAATAATGAAGTTCCTAGGTCAGGCTATATAATAATATGGCACGATTCTTTCTTCAATTCAATGTACATCGTTACCTATCTAGCTTTCCAACAGGTTGTTTATAAGGGGGGCAGTCTATTTGTTATAGTTAGCCACTTATTGTTTCATGTACATTGTTTATTGCAATATGATATACGGGTTATGCGGGGCCAATATATTTCTTAGCGCCTCACTGCCTTACCTGCCAAAATTAACTCATCTTCACAAATTTACTGAAGACTTGGCTAGGGAGTAAGCCTGTCCCCCACCATTATGCATTGCTTTATTTGGATCTAGTGATTAGTAGATGGGTATTAAATATTTTCTTTCTAAAGATGAAATATAAAACCGCCAGTCGTCAGAATTATCAGTGAGAGAGGGTTTATAAAGATTACTAATCTTTGATGAATATAAGCATGCCCTTGGAGAACACGATTCTAGGACTTGGAAGCTATATTTTGAACTTCCGTGATTCCTGTTTTTGTTCATTAATTTTTCCATGCCGATTCTGAATATTGACTTACAGGTAGAGAGGCTGCTGATCAGGTTCAACAATCATATGCAATGTTGCCTTTGTCAAGTTCCTCATCCCAAGAACAATACCATGTGCAACCATCAATGCATCCACCACCCTTTGCATCTCACAGCCATTCTGTTGACTCATCTATCAATCTTGCCGATCAACCTTTAGATTTTACACCTAGGTTTAGTCGTGATAGTGACCTGCAAATGCAATCAGCTTATAATCATCATAATTCTGGTTCTTCAATGAGTAACTGGGGTGCTCCAGTGGCACATGGTACCGGTTATCCACCGATACCTCCAGTTCCCTCAGGGCCACAGGTTATAAATTTTGACATATTTCATTTCTAGTCAACTAATATGTTTCTTTTAGCACACCTAACACTCGGTTAATTTAACAGCACAATCCTTCTATCACTGCTCCTGGTCATGTGGCAGCACCATATGGAAGGTTTCCGGGACCTGGTCTCCCTCCAACAATTCCACCAAATGGTGCATCCTTTTCCCTAAGCACAGCATCTACAATTCATCCTACTGCAGCTTTCTCTGCTGATGCATATGGTGTTTCTGGTGTTCCTGAACGTCCTAAGAAGGTATGTACTTTCTGATGCTTAGTGCTTTGATAGATATATGATTCATCAAACCTCACTTTGAAGTTATTTTCAGGCATCGGTCCCTAACTGGCTTAGAGAGGAAATAAAGAAAACAGTCATTGCTGCTCCTTCTGTAGATCATCCGAAAGTGGAAGAAACACTTGTGGATGATGACATTGATAAGTCCTATGCAAAGGGTGGTGATGAGACAGATAATAAAAGTATTGATTCGTCTAGATCAGCTGAGGAGGAAGAGGATGAAGAGGTTTGCTTCTTTACTAATAATGTTTCTTACCATAAAAAAAGTTCTATATATAGATTTACTTCATTTGTTATTGTATGTCCTCCATCCACTTCAGATTTAATCTGACGTATGTAATATGTATCATCAGGTTGAAGTAGCTAGAACTGCAGCAATCAACCAAGAAATAAAAAAAATTCTTACTGAAGTTCTTTTGAAGGTAAGCATTGTTTGAAACATGAATTGATGGCTTATTTAACATATGTAAACTTTCTGTAGCAGAAAAAATATATTATAGTTCTAATTTTATAGCTTCTTCCTTAGGTTACTGATGAATTGTTTGATGAAATTGCGACCAAAGTTCTTAGTGAAGATGATCTGACTGCTGAAGGTAATGCCTGATCCTTCTAATTCTCTCTTCCATACACACAAATGATTAAATGCTAGCTATGGAGTATTAGGTATTGGAAGTTCTAACAATTTATTTTCACCAGTGGATCATAATGTTGCCACTTCAAACCATTTAGTATCAACCTCTCCACTCGCTGCTCTGGTTCCTAAAGCAACTGCTAAGGTTTTAGTTCCAGTTAAAGCAAAGGAAATAGAGAAAGATGGTGCCAATGAAAAATCTAATTCCAGCTCCCCTGGAGATGTTTTAGGTCTTGGAAATTATGGTTCTGATGGTGATGATGAAATTGAGAGTTCCACTGTGCATGCTCCTGCCAAAGATGCTGCGTATATGGTGAATAATCCAGTCAAAACCAACTCGTTGTCATCCAGAAATAGCAATGGTGCTGCTATTGATCCATTACTTGATGGAAAGATGACCAAAGAATTTGATCATTCACATTCTTCCAAGGTGGTTTCTAAAGACGCTAGAGATAATGGGCTTGATGCAAGTGAAAGAAGCAACGATAGATTTAATGGTTTTAGCTCGAGAGAGACGTCAAGGGTGCCAACATCTGAATTGCCTGGAAAGAATGGTGTAGAGAAAGCAACAGATGATCTAGATAAGGAAAGCAGAAGAAAATCAGAAAAAAATGATCGCCATGACAGGAGTTCTTCTGAGAAGGATTTTAAGGAGGTAAAAAGTAGTCATAAGACCAGGGCATATGAAAAAGGTGATGAGAGCAATAGAAGAAAGGATGAAAGAAATCAGAAAAATGAACAAACAGATGACATTGGTGAGTCAAAAGAAAGAGTGAAAGAGCACAATGTAAGGCACGGGGAGAAGGCAAAGGAATCAGAATCAAGGAAAAGGTCCTCCCATGTTGATGTCAAGGATGATCGGAAGGGAGCAGAAAAACATCATAGAGGTAGTACCATTGAAAGTACTAGCCGGAAAAAGGAACATACAAAGGAAAAGGGGGAGCACAAATCAAGGCCAAAAGAAGCTAGTGACCATGACAGGCACAAAAGAAGACGTTCATCGTCAGTAAGCAGTAGAGGTAGAACCAGCAAGGATCGTGTAGTTAATCATGCCGGTGATTCAAGTGGTGAAGGCTCGGATGGCTCAAAAAGGTTTAGAACTGATTCTATTTGTCCTTCATTTGTCTAGTTGTCATATAGTGCCTAATTTCATATTTGTACTGCAGGAAGCTGCGTTCAAGAAAACGCGACTTGTCACCATCTCCGGTCAGGTCTAAAAGAAGGTATTATTTATAAAGAGACTCCTTACCTTTTTCAGGTTTGCAATATCAATGTTTGAGTATTTCAGAGCATCCGTCAGATGTTGAGATGAGCTGTTTGTGTTTATGGGCTATAGTAATGTCTTTCTTCTTCCTATTCAGATATAAAATACATTTACAGTCATAGTAATTCGCACTTGGTTCATGTTTTTTGAAATTTACTTTGTTGCTGTGTTATTTAATTTTCCTGGTTATTAATAGCTATTTGGTAAAGCAAATATGTTTTATTAGTTTGATGTGCTAAAATTTAGTCTTAAAATGCCATTACATGATTAGGATACACAATTTATTAGTCAATATTGCCATTCTTCACTTTCTTTCTGTGTGTCTGTGTTTGGGCTGCTAAATTACTTGCCTGCTTTTCTGCATTTTCCATTATTGATTTCATCCCTAAATCTATCTTCTCACAACTTGAGTTGAGGGTCAGGGTCTTGATTGCTTCCCTCAGATCTTGTTATTGGAGCACTATCTTGCTGTCTCAAGACCAGAAATATATATATTACTGAATTGTTTTTAGACTTCAACTTCAGATCTCTAACAGCTTTTGTGTTTAATTGTTCATCACTTATTTACTAGTTTGGGTGATCAGAAATATTTATTTATCAATATTTTTGCTACGTTATGATAGTTATCTAAATGTGTATAGTAGGGTATTTTCAGACACATGTATATATAATCAGTGTACCTCTGCTGGGAAAGCTTCGTTGTTTACCCCTGCATCTTTGTGCAACTGGAGAGATAACTGTTACAAAAGTAGCAAGCTTGCGTAAAGACCACTGATATTTGAATTTTGTGTAACACTGACATATGATAGCTGACTTATTTATACCTTCTTTGCGTGAAAACATATATAGCATATGATTTTTGCCAGTTTGAGAATCCAGAAGCTGAAATTTTATGCCACAGATTTAATCGTATGGGATTTTCTGTAGTTGAAGACTTGAATTCCTATTATCTTATTGCTTTTTAAATGGAATGCTTTTCTTTCTGTACAAGTTATGTTTTAGTAATAGTTCACATCTTCATGCATCAATTACTCTACTGTGTGCAATCTCAATTTATTCATCTGCTATCTGTTGTAAGATACTAGAGAAATGCAAGAAACTTAAATTAAAGATGTGGCATTTGTTTATTTTGGATTGTCCGAGTCTGTACCATGAATGTTACCAGGACAGAGAATAAAATCATTGGTACACATGTAGTTCTTATGAGATTTTAAGATCTGGTGAAACATTGACTGTATCTTCTTACAATATTCATTAGAAACAGATTAGATTTGTGGCAATAGGCTGCTTCCACTAGGAGTGTTGACACTATACCAGGTTGAGCTGTTTGTTTATAAACTTCGTTTACTTTAAACTCACCAAGTTAGTACGGTGGTTTCATTTTTAGACAAGTTTCGCGGTCTCCTCATAGCAAGCGTTCTCAGCGCAGGCATTCTCCCTATTCTTCTCTTGATAATTCCAGGTTTGTTGCCATTAAGTTATTAGTGTTTAAGATTTATATTTTTGAGACAAACTTCCATCATCATATAAGAATAAGCTACTCAGGTGAATTTGTATGGGTTCCTATTTACATTACAGTGGTGCCTTGTTTATTTACAGTGTTACCGTTTATATGCAGGAGAAGGAGGTCAAGATCTAGATCACCTGTTCGGCGGCATAGGTGAACGGTGAGGACAGCTGCTGATGCCTCTACCGGGTTTGTACAAGAGAACATAGATTTGGAAGATGGGCTAAGCTTGCGAAGTGTGGTCTTCGCGAAGGACATTCGTTGAGGATCTATTAAGAAGTGATGACTTGTCCCATTTTTTTAGGTTCAACATAAAGATACAGTTGCTTTCCTGATCGGCTACTGCTCTGTGGGGAGAACTGGTATTGAACTTCGGTAGAGTTGGATATGTGTGTAGTATTATGTTTTGATTTGATGTAAAAAAGGTGGAAAAACTTGAATAATCCAATGTTTATCCTTTTGATTGAATTCTGTAAAACTCCATCAGTATTATAATTCCTACTAACAAATTCAACACATCCAAATTTTGTCTATTGCATTAGCTGAATGGTTCAGATCACTTATATTTCATTAAATTGATTTGTCCAATTTCTCGTGTTTCCCCCTTTCTGCCCTGACTGATACTGAATCTAAGTCAACAAATAGTGAATAGATGAGTTGAGTGGTGGATCATGGTTCTCTGTCTCTGTCTCTGAGGGGACTGTGATTTGGATATATACATGATTCATTAATGTAACAATGGCATGCTCATTTTTCAAATTGGAAGGTGGGACACAGGTTTTGAGAAGCGTTGACTTTTTGCAATTTATTAGAGATATTGTTTAAAACTGGGCTGACCTATTGTTTTCCAGTTTTTGGGCGTGTCAGCATGTTTTTGCTTTAGTCAGTATCCATTTGTATCGATGATATTTTTTACTTAGAAATGTAATTGATTTTGTTTTAGTCAAATTGGGCTGGCCTTGGATATTGTTTTGTTATAAAAAGCTGAATTATCTTCATATGGATTTGCATGTAAATAATCCCATTAATTTCCTTAACTCTACCGATGTATTCCCAAATTTTGCTGGATCGGCTAGCTGAATGATTAAAATGCGTTTTTAATGCTTTTTCTTCGTGTTTTCTCCCTTCTTTTTGGCCTATGAATGGCAGTATTGGTACTATCACGCAGTTTATACAAGAATGCAGGAAATTCTGCAGTACGCAATGTGTTGAGAGATTCCATTAACTATTTCCATAAGAAAGCATTGTACACAAAATCAACCAAACTAAAGATTGTGTGTTCTATTTGCAATTTGCAAATATGCATGGCTCCTTGGTTTACGTATGTATTGGGATTGACATGTCATTCAGAAAATTTGCATCAGCATTGAACTTCGTTAACTTCGCATTTACTCTTGAAACTAGTTTATATACTTTTTTAAATATACTGTAGCTATAGTATAAAGAAAACAGAACCTACGAGCCAGCTTTGACTTTTGAGTAGTAGCTTATCACCTCTTCCAATCTGAAATTTTCAATTTGTTTTTATTTTATGGTAGTGTTTCATATAATCTACCAACTCATTATGGTTTGAAATTCTAACGGTAGTTGATAGAGAAGCTCTGGTACTGCTCCTCATAGTGCCTCACAATTTGATTTATAACTATTTTTATTTTATTGAATTAATATTGATTTATAATCATTTTTATTTTATTGAATTAATATTGATCAGATTATTTTTCAATTGTAAAGACATAAGTGACCCTAAATTTTTATTTAAAAATAGTGATGTAGATTGTCGTCGAAATTGAGTAATTTTCAAGCATCAGTAGGTTGCAATTGCCGGATTATATCAAATTCAAATGTTTCAAGTTCTGCGCAAACCTTGGAGGAAAGAGACCAAACTAACGTGCATGTGACGTCAAGCTTCACATGTCTTAATAGTGGCCTAGTGGCTTTGTTTGTTAATACTGCATTTCTTTCTTTCAGTTAAAGCATCACTTCTTTTCTTTTCTCTTTTAATAATCCATCAACAGTTGACAAAACAAGAATAGGTAACAATTTTCTCACTAAATACAAACAAAAAACCATGAAGGTCTTTTTTTCTTTTTCTTTTCCCTTGTTTGCATCCTTCATTCTCTTCCAAAATCCTTGTTTTCATAACATATTATTATAACCTTTGCATTTGTTTAACAGGTATTATTTCATGTGGAGCTTTGGTCAATTTGGCTATCTGGGTTTGTCTTAATACTTCTATCTCTATATGCCACACAAAGATTACCTTCACTCAAGGAAAATGCTGTCTTGGACTCACAAAATCTTAGCATTACCATATTCACAGCTCCTAAGCCTTTTGTTGGCTCTACTGAGATCAAACAGACACTTGCTGTTCAGTCATGGTTGGCTCTATCTCCATATGTTACTGTTGTTTTGTACAGCCAACACCCTTCTGTTGCCTCCTTTGCAAGTGGTTTTGATTCCCGGGTTTTAGTCGATACCGACATTGATTTCACGTAAGCAATTTGGCCTTGACGTGCTAGACAACATTTTCATTATAGACAGAATTGTCAAATATTGCTGATGTGACCGCAATTGTGGTAGTAATGCAGTCATGGTGACATAAAAAAATATTAATGTTGCAGTTAGTTAGTTTCAATTGCAGTTAGTTATTCACAAGATTGCAGCTGCAGACCAATTTTTAAAACCTTGATTGATTTTCTTTTTATATGTGATTGACAAATTTTGATTTTGACTGCACAAAGTAGTACTGAACAAAAACTGATTAACATGGATCTTCATATCGAATGAAAGACGGAGAACATCATCATATTTATCTTCTTTGCTTCCGAAGCTTTTGAATATATATATATAGGTAAATATTAATTATGTCTGATGTGCAAGGTAAAATCTGAACCACTTCCTTCCAATCTATTTGTTTATCCAGCTTTCTTGGCAGTCCTTTTCTCCATTCCATGATTGCGAAATCGCGCTGGATTGAATCAGAGATATTTGTTATCATTGATCCTGAAACAGTTATCCTTTCCGGATTCATCTCCACATTAAATCATGTATACAAACTCGACCGTGATTGGCTTCTTGTTGCTTCACCTCAAAATGTTTCTCACTTGTATGAGTATGGGAAACACTGGCAGCCAGAGAAGGTATGAAAAATCTTCCAAAGGTCTTAAGAGAATGTACACAATGTAAAAATTTATACATCAACTTTGATCATGCTCAACAAATACTATATTGAATTGTCCTTATTCTTATGCTGCAGAAAATACTACAAAAAAATTGGCAGTGGAATCATTGTTATAATAATGCAAGAATGATCATGGCATGGAATAACAAGGATATGCCTCTACATAATGGAGTTCTTCCTCCTTTCATCTATGGTAAGGGTACACACAACAGTTGGATAATTCATGAGGCTATTTCATCTGAGTTCAGGTTTGTTTTTAGTTATCGTTTTATAGTTATTTACACATACCAAGAAAATCCACCATTTCTTATTCTGCAAAAAATGGTTAAGGACATTATTGACAAAATAATAGCTAATGTTGTTACATTGAACTTTGAAAGCTACAAGTAAATACGAACAAAATTTTCTACAAAGGCGACAAGTAAAAAGAAACAGAGCTGAGTAGTTGTAATGCTAGTACTTATTTTCCTCAACCAGGATTTGAACCGTGATCTTTTAACTCCTTCAACTCTGAGTTCAGGTTTGTGCTTGATGCTAGTTGGACCATCACAAGTTTCCATCTGAACAATGCTACATTTGAGAATTCAACTGCTTTAGATATTGAAAAGAGAAATTGGGAGTACATTGGTAATTCACATCTAGGGTCACACTATGGTTCATTCTTGTTTACTGAAGCTAGTTACTCAAACCTACCAAAACTTTTGACTTGTGATAACAAGTACTACATTATGGTTGACACCAAGAAAAACACTGTCTATCCAATTGGACACCAAGGTGCAGTTAACTTGATGAAGGAAAAGATTTTTCCTTCTTGGTTAAAGGAAAATTCAAAGAAGTGCATTGTTCATCAGAATAAATCACTGATTAAAATATTAGATTGTTCTCTCAAGGATCAGATGAAAATTAAAGAAACTTTGGAGCTTCCATTTTCCTTAGAATCACTTCTGTCTATCACTGCAGACAGAAATAAAACAATTGTACTTACAGTTGCTGGTTATAGCTACAAGGATATGCTCATGAGTTGGGTTTGCAGATTAAGAAAATTGTCCATTGGAAATTTTATTGTCTCTGCTCTTGATCAGGAAACTTATCAATTCTCCATCTTGCAGGTATGTTCTGTCTTTCTCTGCAGAAAAATAATATTTCTAAGGTAATCAGCTTATTTTGTAATGATCAATTAATGATATTCTTAAGCATGTTATATTGTTCTTTGGCATTATCATGATTTACATGAAGAAAATTCAAGAGTAGGCTTTTGAATCGATTCACAATATTGAGAGATCCAATAAACTAATTCCTTTTTAATTTTAGGGTTTAGGAAAGTTTATCTATTAACATAAACACTTGTGAGACTCTTTAGGAGAGTTTATGAAAACAACTTATAGCATGTTCATAAACTGTTTTCAGTATATTTCCTTAAGCTCTTCATGATAACTTACAAAAACAGCTTATAGTTTATATGGTAAGCACTTATGCCATAAGTGCTTAATTAAATTGTTTAACTAAATAGAGTCTTTTTCTCAAGAAAAAAAAAAAAACTAAATAAAGCCTTAGTATTATTTTAGTAATAAACTTATCAATTCTTCTCATGCTTTGTGCAATGGCAGGGAATTCCAGTTTTTAAAGATCCAATAGCTCCAAGTGATATTAGTTTTGATGACTGCCACTTTGGAACAAAGTGTTTCCAGAGGGTAACAAAAGTGAAGTCAAGAATTGTTTTGAAAATACTCAAGCTAGGTTACAATGTACTACTTAGTGATGTTGATACATATTGGTTTAGAAACCCTATTCCTTTGTTTCACTTCTTTGGCCCTGCAGTTCTTGTTGCACAGTCTGATGAATACCAAGAACAAGGTGCTCATTCCCTCATCTCACACTTGAAATTCATATTTTTTTCCTCCCAATTAGGAGCATAAATTAATTACATATTATATACTATGAACCAAGTAAGAATGGTGAAATATAAATTTTAATTCATAAGTCTTTCTTCTTTTCCTATAACAAAATCTCCATTCTATCCTCATTTAGTTTGTATGTGTATAGAACTGATTAACTAAACGTTTATGTAAAATTATTTGTATAATAATCAAAGAGAGAAAGTGGTAAAACTACTTATTTCATAAACTATATAAGAGAAATTATTAAAATAAGTTGAAAACAACATATAAATATGTCATAGACTATCTGAAACACTTATACAAGTGGTTTTGGTTAAGCCTTTCTTTCTTTTGTTAGTCTTGGGGGTGCGGGACGTCTGCGTAGTGCAGGCCTTCCGTACCACCATAGGACTGGTCGTTCTTGGGGGGACTATCACATCAAAAGGGCTATAAAAATTAATTACATATTATATACTATGAACCAAGTAAGAATGGTGAAATATAAATTTTAATTCATAAGTCTTTCTTCTTTTCTTATAACAAAATCTCCATTCTATCCTTATTTAGTTTGCATGTGTATAGAACTGATTAATTAAACGTTTATGTAAAATTATTTGTATAATAATCAAAGAGAGAAAGTGGTAAAACTACTTATTTCATAAACTATATAAGAGAAATTATTAAAATAAGTTGAAAACAACGTATAAATATGTCATAGATTATCTGAAACACTTACACAAGTGGTTTTGGTTAAGCCTTTCTTTCCTTTATTAGTCTTGGGGGTGCGGGACGTCTGCGTAGTGCAGGCCTTCCGTACCACCATAGGACTGGTCGTTCTTGGGGGGACTATCACATCAAAAGGGCTGTAAAAATATAACTCAACTACCTATTTCATCTGACGTTCCACCCACCTGATTCAACCAACTTTTTTATAACAAGAAGACGGCAAGCTGATCTTCACCGGTCACAAAAAAGGTGTTTATGTCTTAGAATAAATTCAAATAATCTGTAAATAAGCTCTTCTGAACGCACCCCTTGGGTCAAATTTTCTGTTCTTTTTACAAAGATTGTTTTGTAATTTTTTCTTTTTGTCATTTGTGCAGAACCAATAAACCTACCGAGACGCTTAAATTCTGGCTTCTACTATGCTCATTCTGATAATCAAACAATTGCAGCCATAAAGAGAGTAGTGAAGCATGCAGAAACTTCAGGCTTATCTGAACAACCAAGCTTCTATGACATATTATGTGGTAATGGAGGATCCAACCGCGTAGGCGATAACAAATGTCTGCAACCTGAAACAAACTTGACAGTACATTTCTTAGACAGAGACCTTTTTCCAAATGGTGCTTACCAAAACCTTTGGCATGAAAAAAATGTCAAAGCAACATGTTTAAAGAAAGGATGTTACATTATTCACAACAATTGGATTAGTGGGAGGCTTAAGAAAATTGAGCGCCAAGTTTTGTCAGGTTTATGGGAGTATGATACTAGCACAAGAATGTGTTTGCAGAGTTAGCATAGTATCCAACCGTGAAGTTAGTACTCAGGAAATAGATAAATAGTCATTTTTGTCCTTGAATGTGTGAGCCACTATCATTGCTCACTATAGTATATGAATATATCAAAATTACAAAAATATACATAAATGTTTCTTTTGTTTGTTAGTTTGGTCCTCGTGTATATGTATCTTTCGTTGATTTGTTTGGTTCTCAGATGTGTCTTCCATTGGTTAGTTTTGTCTATAAAATTACTAACATAACACTTATGCATTTTTTTTGTAATTTCGATATATTTAGGAACTACAGACCAAAAGTTACTGTTTACTATGAGGAAAATAGTTGATTCCTTCTTATCCAATCTAGGAAGAATTTTTGTTCTCATCTCACAAAACTACAATAAAAGCCACTCCTTTTCCCTTTGTCTTCACATGTACCGAGTCTTGATTTCACCACCACCCCATTTGATGAAAAATTTTAAATTAAACACAGCCGGCCATAGTAAACTAAGAAGCAGTGTTTAAATGCTATTCACATTGCTAGCATTCATCCTCTTCTGATAGAATACGATGAAACACATAGATTTCACAACTTTGAGTTGCAGGCTATGCTGAAGCGCGTTGTTCACTCGTTAGGCTTCTTAGAGAATCCAAATAAAAAAGACTCAAAAATCAAGAAGAAAGGAAACAATAAAGCATACAAGGAACAATTCAGTTCAAAGTCAAAGGATTTTGTTGTTAGAATAGCTCATGCTGGTGGACAACAAGATGTTTATACACATGCTGTTCCTGTATACATGTTGATGACAAAGTATCCTGGGATGTGTGTAGCAAGTCCTGAAGTTTTCAAATCTCCACACCAATCTGTGTTATGGAAGGAAGATCTTTTATTACCTGGTCACAAGTACATCTTAATCTCTTTCAAAGATGTTGAGAAGCTCAAAAGAAAGCATCAAGAGAAGGTTCAAACAAAAGAGACTAATGGGGTGGTGGAAAAAGTGTTTCTTGATGCACAAGCAAAGTCTCCTAAAGAGAATGGTAAAATGAAAGAGCTAGAGATGAATGAATATGTGAATGGAGAAGTTGTAGAGAGTTCTTTTAAGTCTGCAAAAGAGTTTTATAACCCTAAGGAGAAGCCAACAAGAGCTTCAAGAAGAAGAGGATTGATAAGACCAAAGAAAACTTTTGTGCCACCTCTTCCAAAGGCAAGATTATATAGAAGTTTGGGATGGCACCCTAGTCTTCCAACTGTGAAGGAACTATCTCCATGATTTTGTTTTGGTTTTTTGCTTTATACCTTTTTTACCATAACTACACTATGTGTACCACTTGGTTATTGATTACTCTTCATGGATCTAATAGAGAGATAGTTTTACTTTACACCATCCTGTTAATAAAATCCATACATCTTCCAACCCTTTTTACCTTTATGTAATAGCTTTTTAATTTTTATGATAACTATTCTGTAATAGCTTTTAGTCATGCACAAGGAACTTTTGTAGATATATGGATAGGTTAAGGTAGATGTTTTATCTTTTTGACATAAGGTTAAGGTAGATGTTAATAAAATTGAAGCATAATCAACATTAAAAGTTATAATTTGTACAAGTGAAATTTTCAATCTTTTGCTTCAACCTCCATGCGCACTATATTTTAAATGTTTAGATATAGAACTCTTTGATTATTTTTCTATTCATGTTCAAATTTAATTTTAACCCTCTACCTCTAGTAGAAAAGAAGTTCTAATAATTTGAAATTCAACCAAAAGATAAAATTTAATATTATTAACGAAAACATTATTTTGGTCACATATGCAAGTTTTAAAATATATCATAGAAAACACATCTTAATTCTTGAAAATCTATTCTCTAGTCACAAACAAAGTTCCAACATTTCTATTCTTCAAGCAAGTGTCTTCCAAGTCTAGCCTAGTAAACTTATATGAGAGGACAATTTTTGTTTCTTCTAATGCTTATGTTTTTCATATTTACAAGATTCAAATTTGAGACATTATTTACGGAAAATGAAACTTCTTATTATGTGAATTATTAAATTTTAGATTAAATACAATAATTTTTTATTTATTTATTTATTTATAAATAAGACAAGATATATTATTATATTTTAAATTATCCTTTCTAAACTGCCAATAAATTTATAACAGTGTTAAAAATATTATCTGTAATGATTAAGCTCCATTGTCTAAATTTCAGAAACCAAAGGTTCACCATACTAAATTATCTAAACACAAAGCTTTATGTCCTCTAACCACCAAATACTTGGTCTAGACACCAACAGACCTTATCTATTCTACCTGCTCTATTACAGAGAATCATATTTGAACTTATGAAGCAAAAAATAATTAATTTGATTTCACGTATAAGTATCACACATAGATTTCAATGAGTAGATTTTAAGTACAAACTAGATTGTTATCTGCATGTTATGCGAGTGTTAAGTCAAATTCTTTAGTTTTTGTTAGATTTGTAATTTTTAAGATTATTAATAGAATTCTTTATGATTTTTATCTTTCTATTTTCACCAATTCTCGAAATTAGTTATTTATTTTAAAATTCTTTAATCCTTCATTGAATTTTTTAACTAAAAAATAGTGATGACATGTGAAACAATGATGTTGAGTGATTTATACTCATCAAATTATAATAAAACTATCTAATATCATGTAAATAATTAATGTATTCTACATGATAAGATCGTATGTCACATCATTTAAAATATATCAAATTATTGTGTCTTTAGTTAAAAATTTCTAGAAAACGACCAAAATTGTCAAGGTAAGGTGAACATCTGTTTGCACTCTCCAATACATGTGAGTGTGGAGAGGTGGTGGATTGGTAAAAATGAAGAGAGTTGCAAAATAGAAGATGGAATAACACTAACAGATAGAACAGTTTTCAATATATTGTAACAGAAGAATTGTCTTGTGTTCAGCGTAATAAGGAATAAAAAGGAAAATCAATTCTATACAACTCAGATTTTTAATGAGGTGGATTAAATTGGATTAGTTGACAAATAAAGTGATGATGTACAACAAAACGTTGTTTTAATATATAATTATAAATAAATAAGGGAAGTTTGGGATTCCATCTGCATCCTCAGCATATTATTAACAATTTATAACAATGTCTGCAAATTATTCACATTCATTTGCAATCAAAGTCTTGACATAGAAACCAAACATTAAAAATTTCATCCCTTACTAATCCTCTTCTCCAAACTTTTACCACAAAAAAGCCAATAATGTCAAAGATGGTGCTACTGAATTGAATTAAGTAACCACATACATAACATATTCTTTATATCATAAAATGAACACACTCATAAAATATAAGACAAAAGCTTAGTCAAAATCCAAGTGTAAATCACCGATAAGGTGGCGCCAACCGGAATAGTAACAGCCCATGAAGCCACAATCTCCTTCACAGTTTCTGATCTAACACTGTTAAGTCCCCTTGCAAATCCAACTCCCATCACAGCACCTACTAGTGTATGTGTTGCTGATATCGGTAGTCCAAGCTTCGAAGCAAACAGAACAACAGAAGCAGCAGCGAACTCGGCTGCAAATCCTCTCGTCGGTGTAAGTTCTGTTATTTTCTTTCCAATTGTAGCTATAACTCTATAACCCCACATCATTAGTCCTGCAACAATTCCAAATCCACCCCACGCAAGAACATCGATCGGAATAACTATGTCAGCTCCTTTTGCAGCGCCTTGTAAAATAGCTAGTGCACCGGCCAATGGACCTATTGCATTGGAGACATCGTTTCCTCCGTGAGCGAATGACATGAAACATGCTGATAAAACCTGCATGTAACCGAAAACTCCGTAAACTATTTCAAGTTGAGTACCCTTTGGACCTGCTATATCAGAGAGGAAGCCTATGTTTTGGTGGACGGAATCGTCTTTTGGCTCGGGTTGTGGAGTATTTGACTTGATTAGAAGATGTCCAAGCTGTTTTCTGATAGTTCTGTCAACTAAGAAAGCACCGACTGTTCCGCAGGCTAAAGCCTGGCTTAGAGCTATAGGAAAGCTCTTGCTGAGAGGGAAGGCGGAAAATGAAATTCCGGTTGTACCGAGAAATACAGCTATTGGTGCTGCTGCAGCTGCTGCTTGTCCTGGATTACTTGCACTGTATACAAACTATATGAGGGAAAAGATTAGTGGTTAACCATGATCATGAATTTAACATATTATCCAATTCTATGAAGCACTAGCACTGGTAGTAATTTGAGTAAATGGAAATATAACCTAATGTGTCAATGTTGGACAGATGTGTTCTCAATCTGAAGTGCCGTCAGTATTACATAGTTATCAATTTTAGTTTCAAAATTTGTATATAACAGTTTCCTCAAAGTGTTCAAAACAAAAATGATTGGGATGAATTGATGTAAAATGTAAAGAAAAATAGTTAGTTAGATTAGTTACATATTAGTTGCTTCATTATAGAGTTTGTTAGATTAGTTACAAGTTAGTTATTTTGATGTAAATTACTCAGTTTATTTGATAACTAATGAGATCATTCAGATCATTCAATTTCTTCAATACAAATGTATATGACAAAGTGACCAATAACTGATCATTCCAAAATTTGGGAGAAAAGATTATTTGAATCCATTGTCCGTTCAAAATAGTTTAACATTGTCGTTCAAAATAACTGATGTATTGCCACATTAGTCGTCGAATTTGAAAAATCATGTTAAACTCACTAAATGACATGGCAACACATAATTGAATGATTTGAAACAATTTTACACTGAGAATGCATGCATGCATAGATTTAAAGAATTTTCACTATCAAGACTTTTGCAATTTATTGAACTCTGATGTATGCGTCGAGAAGAAACAAATGTTGCATCAAAGAGCTTACCCTTCGGATGCATTTGTAGACAAGAAAGGAGACTGCTGCTCCTAATAGTGGCGAGAAAATCCATGAAGAAATAACTCTTGCTAGTGAACCCCAGAAAACAGCTCCAGCACCTCCATAAACTAGGCCAAACCCCACCATTGCTCCAACTATACAATGTGTAGTAGATACTGGCCAACCATAATATGATGCAAACTGCATAGCACAAAAAAGTTAGCTAACTAAGCTCATTGGATTATTACTATGCATAACTAAAGCATCATTTTCATTCAATTTCTTTCCTTCTTTTGAACAAACTAAAAGAAAAATGACTAATACTTTTCTTAAAAAAATCAGAAACTTCTATAACCAGGTACAGATAGTAAGTACTATACAGGTTGCTTCAAGGAAATAATAAGCATAATAAGAAACAAGGTAAGTCATGTCTTTGTTGATACAGATTTGAGTTCAATGTTTCCAATTTCCTCATTCATTGAAAAAGACAATTTTGGACGTAAATCTCAAGAAAATTTAGTTTTAAATGAGAGTTTGAGCAACTCCTAACTTGTAAAAACTTGTGGTGCACAAAAAAGACAAAGACAAACCAATTCCCATGTAGCTGCATACACTAATATCTTTATACTTTAATAATGTACACTAAGGAACACGCCAATGCTATAAAAATCACACTTTTCTAATGGCTAAAAAAGATAATTAAGTGTTTCTTTGTCTTGCACATTTTAGCCACGGAACCTTATATCCTTACATAAATTACTTTCCATTCAACTCACCTTTAAATTTGTATATAAATTACTTTAGATTCAACTCACCTTTAAATTTGTAGTAACCATGTCAAAGGTTTAAAGTAACCACCGCCATTTAATGGTCACTAATCTCTGTCAGAAAAATGTTCCCTTACTAATCGGACACCACTCCATCAGGTTAATTGACCCGAATCAATTTTACAAAATAAATTCATTCAAAACTAATTTTTGTCACAGTAGAATCAAACAAAAACTAAATTCTCAAACTAAAAAAAGTGTTTACCTGTAACCAAGTACCAGCAGCAGCAAGTGAAGAAAGCAACCCTGCAAAAAGCAAAGTATCCTTCCCTTGAAAAACATTAGCAACAAGAATCCCCTTCTGCATTGTACTAGTCACATGAGTTCCCATCAACAATGCTCCTGAAAACTCCAACACAGCAGCTGTCAACACAGCTTGCCTAAGTGTCAAGGCACCTGACCCAACTGATGTCCCCATTGCATTAGCAACATCATTAGCACCAATGTTCCAAGCCATGTAGAATCCAAACAAAAGGGTTGCATAGGACAACACTTTTGTCTTCAAAGCCAAACCTTGTCCTAAAGATGTCATAAACAAAGGGAAAATAAGTGCAGCCATTGCTATGCATATTGTTATAGCTGATGCTGTTCTTGATGATATATTAAAGGCTTTTGCCATTCCTGATAACTCATTGTTGTTTTCTCCATTCTTTGTTGTTGTTGTTGTTGAATGTTGTTGATGATTCTCTTCTTCTCCTTCTGCATAAGATGATAAGGTTGCAAAAGGGTGTGTGAGTTTCAAGTTTCTTAAACTTAGAATTCCAAAGGAAGACTTTTTTGTTGTTGTGTTTTGTGAAAGAGGAAAAGGGTTGACATGGAGAGAATCTCTAAGAAATAAAGGTGAAGTGTTTTTGGAGAGAAAGATTTGTGAATGATTTCTAAGGAAAAGAGAGGAAGTTGTTGTTTTTGTTGTGTGTTTGGTTAAAGAGAAACAAGAAGAGTGATTCAAATTCATTTCTTAATGAACAAAAGGGAAAGAAATTAAGAAGTGTATGTGTGTGTTTTGGAGTGTGATTATTTAGGAAGATTCTTAGCCATGAGAATGAAGAGGAATTTGAAAGAGTAGTGTAAGTAGGTGGTGGTGATGAAGAAAGAATGAAAGGAATGTGAAAGAAGAATTAAGCATTTTGATATTTGCATAATTTTGTTTTTGTTAAAGGGAAGGAATAAGAGAAAGGAAAGGGTGAGATGAGAGTGGATTTGGATGCTTGCTTTGGTTCATAGGAATGAGTGGTGAATGGAGCTTCTTGAGTTCTTAATCTTTACTAACCATATATTTCATATTCCACCATAGCAAGAAAAATAGTTTTCAAATCTTATTATGGTTGATATTTTTTTTAGTCTAAATTGCAAATAAGTGCAATTAACATATATTGAAAGTAAGAAAAATTATTTATTTTATCGTATCATAACATTTAAGTGGAATCAAATTAAATGATTTTGGAGAAATATATAATACATAATTATTTTATATTAATAATATATATGTTCATTTTTATTTTAAAAATTTGTGAGGAAGTTTTTCATCACTAATTAATATTAATTATGTATTTTCTACTATTAATGTTAAACTTAATTTTTTTGTAACATTAGTAAAATATATGTGGTTCATTTAGTTGCGGATAATTTACTCATATTTTTCGAAGAAAACTTTGAATTTATTTATTTGTACTGAATTATGGTTTTTATTTTATCGATAATTATGGTTGATATTTGGAAAAATGAGAAATTGTGACACAACATTATCTAGAGATAAAAGAGTACGACATGTTGTGTCTCTATGAGTTACACGTGTATAGATTGGCTTGCTTTCATGATTTGTTGTTGTTGGTGTTGTGTTGCTGCTTTGTTGAATCTATCATTTTGAATATTCTCTTTGAATCACACGTAAAATATGTTACACGTAATTAGTATAATTGGAATATGTGTTTAATTTTGGTATAACTTGGAAATTAATAACAACACTCCCTCCAATTACAATTAAAAGTTTATATTAAATACATTTTGATTTTTGTCTATATTTATTGTTCCGTTGGCAATAACAAAATTAACATAATCTTTGTGAAGGGAATATAAAATATATATATTTAAAATTTATATATCAAACTTAATTAATAAATAAAAAAATTACTAATTAATTATTAATTTTAACCGTTTAAAAAAAACTTAAAAACTTAATCAGTCAGTCAAAAAAATTATAAATTTTTTCATTTACATAAAACAAAAATTAAGACAACAATAGAAGAAATAAAAAATTATAATACTTTAAAAAAGTTAAAGCTGGTAGAAATATTTTTTCAATCTTATAATAATTGTCGTTTAAGATTTTTATCAAATCTTCAATCTTAACTATTAGTATATTTTTCACTATTATTAATGTAAAGTATAATAATATTTTGAAAGTTATGGATATAGTTTTTTTTAAAATAGTAAATATTAGTAATTAATTGTTAATTTTGCTAGAGAGAGAAGTTGAAACTATGACTTCCATGTCATTTCAACTCCCCGAAACCACCTTATGACTCCTGAAGACCAAAGTTATTTTCATAGTAATAATTGAAGGATACAATGGAAAAAATCATAATTAAATATACATTGAAAATTGAGAATGACATTTATTTTAAGACAAATATTTTTTGCTAAAGTGACACTCATTTTGATAAAGAGAGAGTATTTGATATGTTAGTATGCATATTCGAACTTGAAATTCTCCACAAATAGTATGAGTTTTGCCACTTGGCTCTATAAAAAAAAAATATTAATTAGGGTTGAGCAAAATTAGTTGACCCAACCGAACCTAAGCCACCCAAATGAGACAATTTGTTATGCAAACGAGTTATATAGTAGGTCGCAGGTTACACGGGTTCGTAAATGTGTATTTATACGAGTTTGAGTGCAAATGAGAAAAAAAATAGAGTTTCGGTTATCCTAATCTGGTCACTCAACATATAAAAACTCAAATTGTTTAAGATGAGTCTCTAAGTCTCACTTAGTCATCACACCACAACTATAATAAATGGATTCTTTGAAAAAAAAACTTACTTAAGTATTGACAAAGTATTGAAAATCCAATGTGTTTTTTAAAAAAAAAATTGAATTTGAAATTAAAATTTAAAAAGTTAAAGAAAATTAACATCTCAATAAGAAATAAAAAGTTTCAAGTTCAACCAACCCACTCACATAACTGCATTAACTGAAACTCGTTTAAACCGATGTATCAATATATAACAATAATAATTTGGTAAAAGTAAAAATAATTTTAACTCATTGCATCAAAAGATCATTCATATCATTAACTCTAAATTCATGCAAGGATGTACAAATAATAAAATACAATCATTTTGTCACAACTACGCTCATTTACCCAATAAACCTCATTTACTTATTGTATTGGAAAATCACATCTATCATTAATCCTAATTCATGCATCGATACACTCATTTGCTTGCATTACTCAATGATTGACATACTTTAAATGTTCTACATTCCTTTATAAAAAAAGAAATGAATCAATTGTAAGTGAACTCATCAATAAATGTTACATATTCATCAATTATTAGTCATTTTCAATGCACAATTAATCATAACAATTCTCAATGCATCATTAGTGCATTGTCATTTTCAATGCACAATTAATATTGATTTATTTTCAATGCACAATTAATATTCTGTCATTTTCAATGCACCATTAATTTGTAGCAATTCTCAATGCATTAATCTATAAATACTATGTAGCCATTAATGCTTAATTTTTTTCAATGCACAATTAATGCAAAGTTTTCCTCAATGTACCATTAAATTTCATCTATTCTCAATGCACAATTAACGTTTATCATTCACAGAGTATTAATATTTAGTAATTCTCAATGCATCATTAATGTTTAATTATTCTCAATGTATCATTAATGTTCATCTATTCTCAATGCACTATTAATGCTTAGTCATTCACAAAGTATTAATGTTTAGTATTTCTCAATACATCATTAATGTTTAATAATTCTCGATGTATCATTAATGTTCATCTATTCTCAATGCACAATTAATGTTTATCATTCACAAAGTATTAATATTTAGTAATTCTCAATGCATCATTAATGTTTAATTATTCTCAATGTATCATAATTAATGTTCATCTATTCTCAATGCACTATTAATGCTTAATCATTCTCAAATACACCATAAATATTTAGTGATTTTTAATGCATCATTAATACTCAATTATTCTAATTGCAATACTAGAATTATCATGCATGGAGCAACCCAAAGCTTTCATGCATTAAAAATGTATGGCACCGTCTTTCAAGCAACTTTTATGTTGTCCAATCAACAAAGATATTACATGAGAATAAAATAATAGACATAATTCCTATGTATTAGTAAATACTTTTATGCTTAATACTTTCATTTGTTTGTTTGGTTTTTGGTTGCAGACTTTTAAGAACTTGATTAATTATCTACTTAGCTCTTTATTTTAAATTTCAACTTTGAATTGCTACTTGAGTTATTTAAAATTTATTTTTCGTCTTTTGAATATTGTAGAGTGAGGTTAAATATTTTAATTGTGAATTATTAACTTCCATATTACTTTGATATAAGTTTGATCGGGTGAATTTATCATGTACCATTTTAATTTAAAAAGTTTTGTTTAAAAATATTAATCATAATACTTTTTGTTTGTAAATGCCTTCAAAAGGCATATTAGGATATTTTTTATTTAAATATTGTATTTCAATTAACTTCTTTTTTTTTTTTTGTACTTTTTAATAAACTCTATATTTTCAAATTTCTTTAGTTTATATTATGTTATTATTATTGTATTTTTAATTCAATTGATAGACAAGTTATAGGACTATAGTCACGAAGGCTATAATTTATTATTACACACTTTGCTCTAAATAAGATTGAGTATTATAATTTCTTTTATAGATTATGAATGTTATAATAGATGAAACAATTATATCTCAATTATATTTGTTATATGCATACAAAAGTACATACATTTGTGTCAATTATTCGTAAATAGTAAGTACATATATTTATCTACCTATTTTATTTTATTGAAAAATCACACTTTAACAACTCCTAATATAGTTCTGAAAAAGAAAAATGTTAAACTATTTAAATTGTAATATATAGTAAATGTATAATTTGACTTCATCATATTATTTTATATGTTTGTATATAATGCTTTAAAATATGTAATTTATCTTATTTTTTGATTCAATTTATAATTTATCTTAATTATTCAATTTTTTATCATGTTAATATTTATAACTTATATACATAATTTTTTTTAACTTATATAAGTTATGTAAGCAAATAACAACAATGGAACATAAAATTGTGCCATAATATTAATTTATCAATATTAATGCATTATTAATTATTAAAAGGCTTACATATAATTTTGATCATTTATTTTTTTATTTAATATTCGTTTTGGTTCTTTTAATTTATTTATTTATTTATTTATTTATTTATTTTATTTATTTTATTTATTTTATTCATTTATCTTTTATAAGTGATGTATTTTAGTCTTTTTTACCATAATTTTTTCAAACAAGTATATAATTATTGCTAAAATATATTTAAGCCTTGTTAAAGTTATATTGATATTCAATATGTTTTATATTTATTAATTTTAAAAGTAACACTTAGTGTTTTATATTTATTAAGTTTATTATTGAAAAATGTTCAAAAGCAACATTCTTAACTTATGTATGAAAAAGTTATGTAACAATATAAATTTAGGATTAAAAAGTTTTTTTTTTCCTATAAATATATCATACTTTGTTTTTAGTGTTTCTAAAAATTTTCTTCAAATAATGGTTTCTCAAATATTTTTCGTCAATAATTTTTATCCCTACTTTTTAATTAACTTATATGTAATGTCTGATATTTTTAATAATTTTTTTCCATGCATGTTTAGAATATAATTATAAATTTTCAAACAAAAAGTTAGATTTTTTAACAAAGGATTAATTACATGTGATTTTTTAAGCTTTTAGGGTTTAAAATTCATATTTAATTCATCTTTTGTTTAAAAAAAAAATTATTAGGGTGATAGAAAACATGTAAGAACAGAGGTACGTCTAAGAGGGGGAAGGGGTGTGAATTAGGTGTTAGGAGATTTTCTGGTTTTTAGAGTTTTAGTGGATTATTTTTGAGTTTAGGGTTGACGTATGTAAAAATATACAATAGAATTATCCTGGTTCCCCTTATGATCAAGGGTACATCCAGTCCTCTTGCACAACACAAGAGATTAATCCACTTGTTGTCAGAAAATGTACAATTCCCACCCAGAGATTTTTTGCTACAAACTTCTAACAATACTTCAAGATAGCACACCACTATCTTAGATTAAGCTAATTTAAGAAAGTACTACTTTCTTTTACAAGTGATACAATATGATTTGGAATAAGGATATAAGAGAGGTATAATGATTTCAATCCAATAATACTTCAAGTACTTTGAAAACTTTTTTGAATGATATGAAAGTGAAATGCAAGTACTTTGTAAAAATCATAATTTTGTTCAAAGTTGTTCAAGGTTTGATTCCAAGGATTGTTTTTCTTTGATTTGAAGTTATGATGTATTTATACTCCATAAACATCTCTTCAGATTTGTGGTCATTGATCCAAGAGGTTTGATGAACAAATACAATGATCTAGAACCATTTCAGATCTGAAAAATTGTATTGCTTCCAGTTGTATTCGAATACAAAATGTATGTATTCGAATACACCTCTTTGTAACATTCAAATTTATTCAAAATTTGCACCTTGTATTCGAATACATCCTTTATGTAGTCGAATACAGATTCGTGATTTTTGTCACTGACTTGCTTTGTATTCGATTACAGAAGGGCGTAGTCGAATACAGATGTAAAAGTTTTGGCTACTGACTTGTTTTGTATTCGGCTAAAGAAGGTCGTAGTCGAATACAGATGCAAAGGTTTTGGCTACTGGCTTGCTTTGTATTCGACTACAGCAGGTCGTAGTCGAATACAGATGTGAAGCTTTTGCTTCTGACTTGCATTTGTATTTGAATACACCATGCTGTATTCGAATACACCTTTGTATTTTGTCAAAAATATTAGTTTTAAGACTTTGTTAATGTAATTTTGACTTTTGAAAATACTTTATATGCATATGCAAATATGAACGGTTCTCATGTATTTGAAGTATTGGTTGTATCATTTACCTTTACATTAAACATCTACTATGTTTGGATTTAACGTTTTATCAATGAATATATTTGAACTTCTTTTTGAGCTTTTTGCTTTGATCATATTTGTTGATTTTTGTCTTCATCAAAAACATGTATTTTACAAAACAGACACTAAAATTTGTGATAGAAAACATCTAAAAAACCATTATTTAAAGATATAAAAAACAAAACATATTATATTTATAATGACCAAAAAATTATTTAACCATAAAATTTAATCTTAAAAATAAATTATACCAAAAAATATTATTTCATCTCAGACATATTTTACCTGTGTATGGCACGGGTAGGCGACTAGTGATATAAAAAAATACGATTTAGAAATTTCTATTGCTAAAGTTTAAAATTCTAATAAGTAAAAAAAATTAAAATTCTAATGAGTACAAAAAGTTTAAAATTCTATTAATATTTTTTAGATTTTGAAATATGAAATGTAGTTTTAAATACTTCTATTATTGAATTTCTGAAGTTTTAACTATAATTTTTATTTTATTTTTTAAAGTTCAAAATTGATAACAAGAATTCAAAATCATATGTGACGCTGTTCAAATTTATAAACAAAAGAATCACATTCTCATGAGATTTATTTAAATTAAAACAAACTAAAATTCAAGTTTACATAAAAATAGAACAAAATATACATAACTCAAGTTTTTTTAACAGAAATAATACTACTTTATTTCAATATTAATTAATAAAGTCAAAAAATACTTGCTGAAATGTCATGATAAATGAATATTTAGTCCAAATTGTAACGTGCGAATCTGGATGATAACCCAAATTATTTAAAGATAGATTAATTGGCCGTCCTTCTTTGGATATACGTCTCGTGGATGTATTTATTTTCTTTTAATTTATTGTATTTTGTTTTAATTTAATATATTTTGTTTGTTGTTATTAATATAATTTAGTTTATTATTATTATTTTTTATTTATTAGATTTAGAGTAAAAATAAAAGAGAATTGTTATTAAAATAGAATAAAGTTGTTAATTTATCTGTCAAAATAGGAGGAAGTTGCTAAAATAATATAACATGTTATTTGTTTTGTCACATCTACTCAACCGTATTAATTTGATGTATTTTTTTATCTATTAAATGTATTTTATTTGGTTTAATTAATATAATTTTATTTTTAAAATTTTTTTATTTGTTAAATTAACCATTATTTATTTATTAAAAACAAAATGTTATACATGATCGCATACAGGGAACACGACCTCTTACTAAAAATATTATCTTTCACTTGGTCGCAGGATGGGAATGCTACCTCGTGCAAGTCCAAAAAAAAGGACATTTAATATATCAATTTCAATATAGAATATAATGGAGAGTTTTAAATAAATAAATAAAGAGATATAAAAGTAAAAGATTCTATTTTTTGCATTCCTACTTCAAAATAAAAAATAAAAAAGAATCAAGAATAAAAAACATTACGTACTCGAAATTGAAATTTCGAATAAAATTAACTATCCAAAATTTCAAGCCACAAAATTTCTGGTAAAATAAATAGTGTACTGGAATAATTTTTGGCAAAATTTCCTGTACATAATTAATACTACCGGAAATTTTCTGTCTTGAAATTTCTTATACACAAATTATATCACCGAAAATTTATTTTAAAATTTTCGATAGTGTTATTTTGTATACCGAATTTTTAAGGAAAATGTTTAATTTTCGGAAATTTTGGTGAAGGATACAATTTTGGAGCAATTGTTTTTTTTATCTTTGATTGAATAAAAATGAAAAGAATAAAATTAAAATTTTACGTTTTAAGGAGTATAAATTTAATTGTAAGTACAAAATTCAATTTTTCCCAAACCAGCCAGGTCTGTGGCCCAATAGATAGCTTGAAGCAAACCAAGAGCTTCTTTGTCATGGACTTGACGATACAAGGCCAACCCATTTTTGTTATTGCTTTCATGCCATTTGCACCCCATTTTTACTAATACACTTCTATAGACTAATGCACCGTGTCGCGGCCTAAAATTTCGAGTTTTCATCGAATTCAATGGAGTCGCCACCAAAATTTATTTTAAAATAGGGAAAATGTTGAGAAACTCTTAAAAATATAAAAAAAATAAAAATGGTCTTTGAAACCAGATTTTGAGTTCGGGAGTCGATTATGCGTAGGAAAGGTATTAGCACCCTACGACATCTGCTAAAAACGGTTACCTATAATTAATTGTGCAAAATTATATCAACTTAACTATATTCATTTTTCTTTATTATTAAATATGGATATAAAATTATTTTTTATAAACATAATTTTTTGAGATAAAAAGAGCGTTTAAAAGAGTAAAAAATGTTTTATTATTGTGCTTGACAAGAGTGTGATCTTGCTCCTACGTATCTCCCGGTGCGATGGAGAAATCAAAACTACGTAGTTCTTGGGTAGAAAATGCGGATGTGTTGATTGCTTTTAAATAAATTGTATTTTGTTATTTAAAAAAAAAAGTTAAATTTGACGAACTTAAAAAAAAGCTTGCTTGATTTGAATAAATATTTTAAAATATGAGTTTTAAGACGGCCATGTTTCCACGCGAACTTCATCATCGAGACCGTGAACAAGAACGATGTTGGAATGAGGCCGCTGGATCAGGTTGTCGAGGAAGAAGGGGAGTCAAAGTGCGAACGGAGTGGCCAGAAAATATGGTTGGCATTCCGGTGACGACAACAGCGTTCAAGGTTTGAGTTTTTAATCATATTATCTCTAACATTTTTTATACTCAGATCAATAATAATAAATAATTTTCATCTTTTATTCATAACTCAAACTCAACAGCTCTGGCACAAAGTCAAGCAGTTAAAAGGATGTACAATGTTGAGTGTTGGCAGGACAATGTCTGGAATGCATTGGTGTATTGGGTACTGATGTGTTGCCATGCCAAATCAGAAACACTTTGAATTGTTTTTATTGTAATTCAATTTTTTTTTTATGTAAAATAAAGATGTTTAGATTTTTTATGATAATTGTAAAATATATATTAGGCTAAATTACATCCGTGGTCCCTTAACTTAATTTCAGGAAAAAAAAAGGTTGATTTTAGATCTATTTATTTATAAAAATAAATTGTAGAGCTATTAAAATATATAATTTGTATTATGTAACTCCGGGATTAAAAAAAATATTATTTTTAGTTAACTTTTTTAATAATTTTTAATTTTTAATTTGTTTATAATTTTTAATTTATTAATTTATTTGTGAAGATGAGATTTAGAACCACCAAATTGTCACAACTTGTGTTCTAATAACTCAAAGATTAAAAAGATGTTTGATTTGGATAATTATCTTAAAATATGAGTTTTAAGAAGATAGAGAAGTAAAACTAGAAACACA
>NC_021166.2:20588087-20589591 GCF_000331145.2 Cicer arietinum
ATTATTATTATTATTATTATTATTATTATTATTATTATTATTATTATTATTATTATTATTATTATTATTATTATTATTATTAAAATAACTTTAAATTATTTTATAAGACAAAATTGAGGTACTATAGCTGCCCCTATTTAATTATCTTTTACGTGGTAAAAAATAATTAAATATAAAGACCTAAATTTTGTACAAAATAATTCCGAATGTAGGAGAAAATAAAAATTAATTTGAATTGTAAAAAAATTGATGATTTAAAAAAACGAAAGCATGTAAACGAAGTTGGTGATTGACAAAAATAAATAAAAATTAAAAAAATAATCGTCTTCGGAGTGTTTACCGATGCGTTGATCGACATGAATAAAGTGATGATCCTCTTCGAATTGATTACCCGATGCGTAGATCGACATAAAATAAAGTGATGATCGTCTTCAGATTGATTACCCGATGCGTAGATCGACATAAAATAAAGTGATGATCGTCTTTGGATTGATTACCGATGCGTAGATCGACATAAAATAAAGTGATGATCGTCTTCGAATTGATTACCGATGCGTAGATCGACATAAAATAAAGTGATGATCGTCTTTGGATTGATTACCGTTGATCGTCTTTGGATTGATTACCGATGCGTAGGTCAACATAAAATAAAGTGATGATCTTCTTCGGATTGATTACCCGATGCGTAGATCGATATAGATAAAATGATCGTCTTCGGATTGGTTATCGATGCGTTGATCGATAAAATGATCGTCTTCAGATTGCTTACCGATGCGTTGATCGATGTAAATAAAATGATCGTCTTCGGATTGATTACCGATGCGTTGATCGACGTAAATAAAATGACAAACAAGTTTTAAAAGGTAAATAAAATGAGATAAATTTGTTTTTAAAGGAAACATTTCTAAGTTTTCATTGGTGGCTTCTCATTTTTTGGAATGTGGGTATATGGTAATTGCAATGCAAACATATAATGAATAATGTGATACAAAAGTTGTTGAATATAAATACAAAATATGCACATAAGATATGCATGATTAATTCATTATGCATGACATAAGGAGGTTGTTGAGTATATGTAAAATATGAGTAAAGACGCATAGATGATGTGTGACTATTTGAAAAAATGTAAGATGCATGCAATTAAAATAAATTCTCTTTTTATTTTTTTTTTTTTTTTGGTTCCCCGATCCTTATGTGACTTCATACAAGATTCCACAAATCAATGAAGATAACAATTGTTTTTTGCATAATGATTCTAATATATCTTGTGTAATCACATTTTTTCGTCTTTTGAGGCCAATCAAATTTGCATTGTTTAAAATGCTTACCCTTCATTTTTCTTATACACCCAATATCTCGCGTTCCCCTGTATATATTTTCAAGTGTCAAAATATTTAAGATATTTTTTTTTTATATTTTCATATATTTCAAATTCCCATATTTATTATCATAAAATAACATTTGTTTTTTAAAACAATAGAACAAACAACAATGAGACTAA
>NC_021166.2:20589715-20589981 GCF_000331145.2 Cicer arietinum
AAAACGTTAGAACAAACAACAATGAGACTAAATTTGTTTAGAAAGAGTGTAAGGCACAACATCGAACAATGATATTGAAAAATGTACATTCATTGCAATAAAACAAATGAGATGGGGGTTACAATGTGGTGAGCGTGTTTAGCTTTAGTTTGAGAGACAACAAACGCTAGTTATTCTTATAATTTAGAACTTCTAAGAATAATAACTGCCCCAACTTGAAACGCTTGATTCTTTTGTTATCCCTAACTTTTGCATGGACCGCTCTT
>NC_021166.2:20590118-20595830 GCF_000331145.2 Cicer arietinum
GCGAGTATTAGAGCTCCCCCAGAGAAAGCTTTTTTCACAACATATGGTCCTTCGTAGTTCGGAGTCCACTTTCCCCGAGAATCCTTTTTTATGGGCAATATTTTCTTCAACACTAATTCTCCTTCTCGAAACTCTCGAGGACAGACATTTTCTCGTAAGCTTTTTTGAGTCTTTTCTGATAAAGCTGATCATGACACAAAGCTATCATTCTTTTTTCTTCTATGAGATTCAATTGGTTATATCATGATTGAACTCACTCTGCATCTTCTAGTTTTGTTTCCATCAGGACTTTGATCGAGGGAATTTCAACTTCGATGGGAAGTACCGCTTCCATTCCATACACCAATGAGAAATGAGTTGCCCCTATTGAAGTACGAACAGAGGTTCTATAGCCATGTAATGCAAAGGGAAGCATTTCATGCCAATCCTTATATGTCTCCACCATCTTCTGTATGATCTTCTTGATATTCTTATTTGCTGCTTCTACAGTCCAATTCATTTTTGGACGATATGGAGAAGAATTATGGTGCTGAATTTTGAAATTATCACACAACTCTTTCATCATTTTGTTATTCAGATTAGTCGCGTTATCAGTGATTATCTTATTTGGCAATCCATATCGACAAATCAATTATCTTTTGATGAATCTGACAACCACACTTCTCGTCACATTGACATAAGAAGCAGCTTCAACCCATTTTGTGAAATAATCAATAGCTACTAGGATAAACTGGTGTCCAATTGAAGCCTTAGGCTCGATGAGTCCAATAACATCCATTCCCCACATTGAAAATGGCCATGGTGATGTTAAAACATTCAAAGAAGTGGGTGGTACATGTATTTTATCAGCATAGATTTGACATTTATGACATTTCTTTACGTGACTAAAGCAGTCGGATTCCATGGTCAATCAATAGTAGCCAACCCTTAAGATTTTTCTTGCCATTGTGTGCCCATTTGTATGAGTTTCAAAAGAACCTTCATGAACCTCTTGGATAATTTTCTCCGCTTCTGCTTTATCCACACATCTGAGGAGAACCATATCATGATTTCTCTTATAAAGCACATCACCATTCAAGAAGAAATTCATTGACAATCTCCTTAAAACCCTTTTGTCGTTCTCTGAAATACCCAATGGATATTCCTTATTCTTAACATATGATTTGATGTCATAAAACCACGGTTTTCCATCAGACTCTTCTTCTATTGATAAGCAATATGCAAGTTTTTCTCTTTGTTGAATTTTTATGACCGGCACGTCTTGATTAGTGGTTATTTTGAACATTGATGACAAAGTGGCCAAGGCGTCAGCTAACTGGTTTTCTTCTCGAGGGATATGGTGAAAAGTAATCTTCTTAAAGTGTTCTGTCAATTCTTTGATATGGGTGTGATACATAATCAATTTAGAATCTCGCGTTTCCCACTCTCCTTTCGTCTGATGGATGACCAACAATGAGTCTCCATATACCTCAAGAAATTTTACATTTGATTTGATAGCTGCTTCAATGCCCATAACACATGCTTCATATTCTGCAATATTGTTTGTAGAATCAAAACACAACCTAGTTGTAAATGGAGTGAACTGATTCTCTGGAGAAATCAAAATGGCTCCAATTCCATGCCCTAACGCATTAGAAGCACCATCGAACACCAACCTCCATTTTTCTTTATCAGATGATTCAATCCCTTCAACTAAAGTGATTATGTCTTCATCGGGGAATTCACACTGCATTGATTGATAATATTCTACCGGTTGTTGGGCTAAATACTCTGCTAGTGCACTTCCTTTGATAGATTTTTGTGTAACATATACCAAATCGTATTCTGATAACAACATCTGCCAACGGGCGATCCTTCCAGTAAGAGCAGGTTTCTCAAAGATGTACTTAATTGGGTCTATTTTAGACACCAACCAAGTTGTATGACATAACATGTATTGCCTCAACCGACGAGCAGCCCATGCCAATGCGCAACATATTCGTTCAAGCAGTGAATATCTCGTTTCACAACTGGTGAACTTTTTGCTCAAATAATAAATAGCATGTTCTTTCCTACCAGATTCATCATACTGCCCCAGTACGCAGCCCATTGACTCGTCAAGTACTGTTAAGTACATAATAAGTAGTTTCCCAGGAACAGGAGGCACTAGGATGGGAGGTTTTGATAAGTAATGCTTAATCTTTTTGAAAGCTTTTTGACAATTCTCATTCCATTCAACCTTTTGGTCTTTGCGCAACAATTTGAAAATCGGTTCGCATGTAGCGGTGAAATGCGATATAAACCTCGCAATGCAATTCAATCTACCCAAAAAGCCACAAACTTCTTTTTCCGTGTGTGTAGCTGGCATTTCTTGTATTGCTCTTACTTTATCTGGGGTCCACTTCTATCCCTTTTTGATTAACGATAAACCCAAGTAATTTGCCGGATCTTACACCAAAAGTGCATTTAGCAGGGTTTAAACGGAGTTTGAACTTCCTTAGTCGCTCAAACAACTTTTGAAGGTTAACAACATGGTCTTCTTCGGTTCGAGATTTTGCGATCATATCATCCACGTAAACCTCTATTTCCTTATGCATCATGTCATGAAACAAGGTTACCATTGCTCTTTGATAGGTTGCCCCGACATTCTTCAATCCAAATGGCATCACTTTATTGCAGAAAGTCCCCCATTGTGTGATGAATGTAGTTTTCTCCATATCTTCGGGAGCCATCTTGATTTGATTGTACCCTGAGAAACCATCCATGAAGGAGAAAAGAGAGTATTGAGCAGTGTTATCCACCAGGACATCAATATGAGGTAGAGGAAAATCATCTTTAGGACTAGCTTTATTTAAATCGCGATAATCAACGCACATTCGAACCTTTCCGTCTTTCTTTGGAACTAGTACAATATTAGCCACCCATTGAGGATATTTTGCTAATGCTAAGAAACCAGCATCAAATTGCTTCTTGACCTCTTCTCTAATTTTAAGAGACATATCAAGTCTCATCCTTCTCAACTTTTGTTTAATTGGAATGTATTCAGGCTTGAGTGGTAGCTTGTGTTCAACTATGTTAGTATCTATCCTGGGCATATCTTGATATGACCATGCAAAGACATCCACATAATCGAATAAAAGTTTAACCAACTTTTCTCGTTCACTTTCTTTCGTAGACATACCAATTTTAACTTCTTTCTTATCATGTTCATTCCCTAAGTTGATCACCTCAAAAGGTTCTTGATAGGGTTGGATTATCTTAGCTTCCTGTTCAATTAAGCTTTCTAGATCTGGGGAAGGCTCACAGTCATCTTCACAATCCTCATCAGTGTGATTAATTAGACGTTCAAAATTACAAGAAAGGGTTCTAGCGCTGCCATTTTCAACTCTGCATTGTTTAAATTAAGAAGAAGAAAAATATGAATAAGGATTGCCAAAAAAAGAAAAGAGAAAGACAAAACCAGTTGGAGAATTCAAAAATGCATTTATTTATAATAAGTACGGAATTGAAATACATATGCCCTAGTTAATTATCCTTATAGCCTTGGGCATAGCAAAAGGAGTTAAAAAAAATACATAATTACTTTGAACATGAATTAACAAACACGGGAAACTCGATGATCTTCCAATTGTTGAGATTGGTGTTTGGAGGACAAGGGTACACTAGCTTGAGGGTATCATCATCACCATGATCCTCTTCTGTAACAGCCACCTGATCAGCATATATTATTCCGGCGCTTTGAAAATTTTGGCGAATGTCACAAATAGTAATTTTCTGTGAATTCAGTATCCAGTTTTCCCAACGAGTCACCTTGTTTTCTCTTTTTTCCTTCGCAACCTTTTCTTCATCAGCTTGAGTAGGTACATATCCAAACTCGTACCTATTGTTCTTTTCTGGTATTTCTATCAACTTCTCCAAATTGAGAAAAACTCCTCCTTCTAACATGGATTTGGTAGACTTCAATGATGTGGTAGATTGTTTTGGTTCTTTTAAACGATATCCTTCACCCATGAAGACAACATTGGCAATTTCTAATGCTTGAAAGGAAATCTCTATGGCTTCCTCTATGTCTTCATTGTAGCCTGTAGAAGATAAATGACTTACTATCATATCTTCTTCCCCATATATTATTACCAGCTTATTGTTCACTATAAACTTTAGTTTTTGATGGAGAGTGGATGTCACTGCTCCAGCAGCATGAATCCACGGTCTCCCTAAAAGACAACTGTGCGATGGTTTAATATCCATTACTTGGAAGGTTATCCCAAAGATGTGGAGTCCGATTTGAATTGGCAGGTCAATCTCACCAACCAATTGTCTTCTAGATCCATCAAACGCTTTCACCACCAAAGCACTAGGCTTCAAACAGGCTCCCTCAACAAATAGTTTTGATAGTGTCGATTTAGGCATGACATTTAATGATGAACCATTATCTACTAGCACTCGTGCAAGAATATGATCGTGACACCTCACAGAGATGTGCAATGCTTTATTATGCTCTGTCCCTTCAGCTGGTAATTCATTATCACTAAAACTCAGGCAACTACTAGCAGTGATGTTACCGACAACTCCATCAAACTAATCGATAGTAACACGAGCTTCGTTTAAAACTTTCATCAGTGTCCTTCTATGTGCTTCAGAATTCAATAACAAGAAGATAACTGATATCTTGGAAGGGGTTTGATTTAGCTGATCCACCACCTTATATTCACTTTTCTTGACAAACTTCAAAAACTCATTAGCTTCTTCTTCAGACACCGTCTTTTTGCTGGTCTCTTGTCCTTTTATGGAATGATACATATCTTCTTTCCCTTTTTCTCCATGAACCTCATTTTTCCTAAGTTGTTCAGGAGTGTATACTCGACCACTCCGAGTCATTCCACCAATCCCTGAGATGTTAGTGACATTAGTTCCTTTAGATTCACAACCATCACTTGGTTGATGATTTGCCAAGTGGGATGTGACTTCGTATTTCCACGGTACTGCCTTGGTATTTCCATAAGGAAAAGGGATTGGTGTTTGGACAATTATTGCATTTGGCTTGCTAGGAGTTGACTTAAGATTCTCTTTTTTGTAAAGAATTTCCAATGATTTTGGGAAAGACATTATTTTCCACACACGACCCCATGGTGAACACATGGCCATCTATTGCATATTGGTCTATCCCATCTTCAATGGCATTCACAGAAGCATTCACGTGGCCTGGCATAGGATTCCTCCTTATGTTGGGATTGTCCTCCTTGAAGGTAAGTCATTTTGCATTAATCAATTCTTGCACTTTAGATTTTAGGGCTTGACAATCTTCAACGGAATGCCCAACGGCTCCTGCATGATATTCACATTTGGCATTTGGATTATACCATTTCGGAAATGGTGGTTCAAGAGGTTTCATTGGTCTTAAGACTACCATTGAATTTTGAAGTAAGTGAGGCAACAATTGGCTGTACGTGACGGGAATTGGATCAAAATGAGTTATCTTTTTTTCTCGATTGATAGGTGGTCTGTAGTGATTCGAGATTGGGTATTGATTTTGTGGGGAAAATGCGGTAGGTGGTGGTTGATAAAAAGGTGGTCTTGAAGGGTGATATTGAGGGTATAAAGCTTGTGTGGTTGCAGCCACATATGGATAAGGGATGTAAGGAGTTTGTGGTATCGGGGGCTGGAAATTTGGGGGTCGATAAGAATTGATGGGTGGAAAATAAGAGATTCTGGGGTTTACCATTACAGCGTTAG
>NC_021166.2:20596440-20598019 GCF_000331145.2 Cicer arietinum
GGTTGAGTGTTTTGGGGTGGCATATAGCCCATAGGAGATGGAATTTGTGATTGGTTTGGGTTTTGGGGGTTGACGACTAAAGGTGGAGTATAACTGGGTGGAAGACCATACATAGGAAATTGCATAGTTGTTGTATGAGGTTGTTGGGTAGTCGGGGTAAAGCCTGGTGGGTGAGAAGGAGTGGTTTGGTGTTCTTCATTTGCAGCCAGAGGATTCTCATATGTATTCCCCTTCCTTGACAAAGCATGTATAGCTTCTAAAATTTGATCAACCTTGTCCTTCAATTGGTTGACATCCATCCTCATCACCTCTTGATTTTGCTCAAGTTCTTCCATGATCTTCGAGTTTGCACGAGTCCGATAAGGGTGTCGGGGAAACAACTTTATTGATTTTTTCTGTGTTTTTTTTAAAATAAATAAATTGATTAATTTTTTATGAGTATGCATTAAAATATGAATGAAGATGAAATCAATTAGTTAATTATGATAGTTGGATGTTGGGGAATCATAAGCCTTATGTAATTTTTTTTAACAAGAACGAATTATTAGTGAAGAAAAAATCAGGATCAGAAATCGAAATAGCAAATCCTTCATTGATATTATCAGGTTGCTTGAATGTAATTTTTAACAAGAACGAATTATTAGTGAAGAAAATATGGGGATCAGAAATCGAAATAGCAAATCCTTCATTGATATTATCAGGTTGCTTGAACTTTAAAAGTAAAGTATTTCTTTACTGTGACTAAGGTTTGTATGATTTCCCAAAAAATCCTGAAAATTTATGCAAAATGCTATGATGTTTTATTTTCCTTAGAAAGAGAGAGAAAAAAAATGTCATGAGATATGAATGAAACTAATATATACATAAACTCTTGAATATATGAGATAATTTTTTTTTGGTTTTTATGGATATTCTTACAATGAAAGGATCTATTGGCTTTTGTAGTGAAATTCTCACAAGGGAGGCTCTATGGTTCTAAACACGGTTCCTAGAGCCAATAATCCTATCTTGGAATATTGTCAACAACAATAGGTAAACTATTTGGAGTGACAATAACTTCAACAGGATCAAACTCTAGGTGAGATCTTCATGCTAACCAAACAGGATGTACATCCAGAAGGTTACCACTACGCAATCTCGAATCTAAACTTAAGTTTTGTTCAAACCCCGGTATAAGGTTCCACTCATAAGTGTGTATCTTCAAAAAGTGTAGGTGTTGAATAAACATAATTCAATAAATCCATAATACTAACAAAACATATATACATATATAAAATAAATAGATAAATAAATAACATAAAAAAAAATAAAAAATAATCTACTAGCCTAAAAGAATATTATAATGGCAAATAATACTTATTAAAAAATAAAAAACACAAAGAAAATTAAAAGGAAAAACAAGCAAATATAGAAAAAAGTTAAAAAATTATGCACAATTAATTTTTAGGCTTGACTCTCAAATGTCCCCAGTGGAGTCGCCAGCTGTCGCGGCCTAAAATTTCGAGTTTTCCTCGAATTCAATGGAGTCGCCACCAAAATTTATTTTAAAATAGGGAAAATATTGGAAAACCCTTAAAAA
>NC_021166.2:20598234-20600758 GCF_000331145.2 Cicer arietinum
TGTGCTAAATAAGCATAATTCAATAACTCCATAATATTAACAAAACATATATACATATACTAAATAAATAAATAAAATAAAAAATAATCTACTAGCCTAAAAGAATATTATAATGTCAACTAATACTTATTAAAAAATAAAAAACACAAAGAAAATTAAAAGGAAAAACAAGCAAATATAGAAAAAAGTTAAAAAATTATGCACAATTAATTTTTAGGCTTGACTCTCGAAATGTCCCCAGTGGAGTCGCTAGCTGTCGCGACCTAAAATTTCGAGTTTTCATCGAATTCAATGGAGTCGCCACCAAAATTTATTTTAAAATAGAGAAAATATTGGGAAACCCTTAAAAATATATAAAAAAAAAAATGGTATTTGAAACCAGATTTTGAGTTCGGGAGTCGATTATGCGTAGGGAAGGTATTAGCACCCTACGACATCCGCTAAAAACGGTTACCTATAATTAATTGTGCAAAATTATACCAACTTAACTATATTCATTTTTCTTTATTATTAAATATGGATATAAAATTATTTTTTATAAATATGATTTTTTGAGGTAAAAGCGCGTTTAAAAGAGTAAAAAAGGTTTTATTATTGTGCTTGACAAGAGTGTGATCTTGCTCCTACGTATCTTCTGATGCGATGGAGAAATAAAAGTTACGTAGTTCTTGGGAAGAAAATGCGGATGTGTTGATTGCTTTTAAATAAATTGTATTTTGTTATTTAAAAAAAAGTTAAATTTGACGAACTTAAAAAAAAGCTTGCTTGATTTGAATAAATATTTTAAAATATGAGTTTTAAGACGGTCGAGTTGTACAACTCGTGTCTCAAAACTGAAGGAGTAAAAAAAAGATGTCACATCTAATTTTAATCCTCTTAAGAAAATTTGTTTTATTTTTAAATTGAGTTTTAAAACCAACAAAATGTTTAACTTGTGTCTTAACAACTCTAAGATTAAAATAAACACATCTAATTAATTAAATTTTAAAAAACGGTTGATTTTAGATCCATTTATTTATAAAAATAAATTTTAGAGCTATTAAAATATATAATTTGTATTATGTAACTCTGGGATTAAAAACAATGTTATTTTTAGTAAACTTTTTAATAATTTTTAATTTGTTTATAATTTTTTATTTATTAATTTATTTGTGAAGATGAGATTTAGAACCACTAAATTGTCACAACTTGTGTTCTAATAACTCAAAGATTAAAAAGATGTTTGATTTGGATAATTATCTAAAAATATGAGTTTTAAGATGATCGAGTTGTACAACTCGTGTCTCAAAACTCAAAGAGTAAAAAACAAGATGTCACATCTAATTTAATACTCTTAAGAAATTTTATTATTTAATATTAAATTTCAAAGTAATAAAAAATACAACTTATATTAATATCTCAAAAAAAAAAACGTCATATCTAAATAAAAAAATAAAAAGAGATAAAAATATAATAATTATTTTTTATATTAGAAATTGATTAAATATTCAAGCATATATATTTTTAAAATAAAAGACAATGATCAAACTAAAAAAAAAAAGAAGTTGGACTTAAAAAACGTAAATGGGCTGCAAATAACCATGGCCCAATATCTTCAAAAATCTGATTTGTAAAACAAACCCTAACTTGAAAAAATGACATAGGCAAAAACCAAGATGAACGGCGGCTAGGGTAATGGAGGTTGGAGATCAAAAGTTTCAAAAGACAAAAACAAAGTCATGTTTCCACGCGAACTTCATCATCGAGACCGTGAATAAGAACGACGTTGGAATGAGGCCGCTGGATCAGGTCGTCGAGGAAGAAGGGGAGTCAGAGTGCGAACGGAGTGACCAGGAAACACGGTTGGCATTCCGGCGACGACAACGGCGTTCAAGGTTTGAGTTTTTAATCATATTATCTCTAACATTTTTTATACTCAGATCAATAATAATAAATAATTTTCATCTTTTATTCATAACTCAAACTCAATAGATTACATTTAGATTATGATTAGAAAATGAAAAATGAAAAAAACGAAAATACCTTAATCCTTCTGTTTGTTCCTCTGTTTCTGTATGTTTGAATAGTGACAAAATTCAATTTCTGCTTTAATGTATTTTTTTTTACAAATTTCTCTCCCAAAATAAAAATCTACTCTCTGTTTCCAAATTTCGAATTCTCTTCCTCCCCTAGTTTCAAAATTTCAAACTTTATTTATAGACTAAAAGTATTAAAGTAGTGAAACCTTGTGTTTATTAGATAAATTTTATGATCAGTAGATAAAATTAGTTCTGGATTTTATGTGGTTTGTTTGCAAAATTCAGATTTTGAGTATAGAAATAATAAAAGAAGGTTATACAAGTAATGCCTTTATTAGTATGTCTGATATAAGATAAACCAATTAACTGGTTTCTAACATGTTTGTACTTAGTATGCTGTGAATGAACATAATATAAAGCAAAGTTGTAACAGGATACTGGGAATGCAAATAATATAAAGGAGGGTTTGCAACAACTTGCACAAAGTCAAGCAGTTAAAAGGATGT
>NC_021166.2:20600864-20602865 GCF_000331145.2 Cicer arietinum
GGTACTAATGTGTTGCCATGCCAAATCAGAAACACTTTGAATTGTTTTTATTGTAATTCAAATTTTTTTTTATGTAAAATAAAGATGTTTAGATTTTTTATGATAATTGTAAAATATATATTATTATTATTATTAAAATAACTTTAAATTATTTTATAGGACAAAATTGAGGTACTACACACCGCAAAGCCTATTCAACTAGGGTAGAGGTAGCAAATTCACTTAATTAATATCAAGAGCACGAAGGAGTAAGTAAATGAAAAGAAGTCAATTTTGGATTGTCCTCAGTATCTTAGTGGTAAAAACCATTTTGGACTAATATTTTAAGTCAACGTACAATTAAAATCTCAAATATAGTTGAATTATTTGAGATCATAAATATTAATATTTTTTTTATATAGTACGACCAAATTTTGAAACTCTTGAATATTTTAACATGGAAAAAAAATATTCGAATACATTATAAAAATCAAGTATTGGTGTCAAACACATGATCGTAAATAAAATCATGCTAATACAAACGTTCTAGATATTTAAAAAGAGTCATCATTCTAACACTTTTTGAAGCAATTTCATCAATCAAATCTTCATATTGTATTGTCTCTAAAAGATCATTTTCAATTGCTATCAATATTAATCTATTAAGTATTTCTTGTAACATGATAGACCGCAAGTAAGACTTCAACAACTTCAATTTTAAAAATCTTAGAGAGGGGAATACTCAACAAAATTCTATATACAATAGTTGTATTAGAAAAACAATCTAAACCTTTCAAAAATCTTAACATATCAATAGGTCCTATTTTTTCTTCAAACAAGATTTATCTTATTAACTTTAACTCCACAAATAATTCATTCCCATCGATATCATATTGCTCATTATGTTTCAATGTTTGTTCAAAATTAAAACAAGAAGACTTCAAAATTGTATGGTCCAATGATTGTAACTTGTGAGAAGTAAACAAGAAACTAAAAATACTTTCATACTCTTCATATTGCTCAAATCTCTTTTCAAGAGAAACAACAATTTGATTTTTATAACGATTTAATTTTTAATTGCAAAACCAAGCAAAAGTATTAACTCATTTTGTATGTTATATCCAAGATAATGAAAGTGAACCTTATCATATGTATGCTATGTAAGATTTATGGGTCACATATGTAATTAATTAATAAAGTGTGTTAGGGTTATTATATAATTAGCCAATAAACTAGGGGTCAAATAATATATAATAGTTTATGGCTAAAGAGCATAATAGTTATGAAAATTAATAGTGTAGATACCAGGCAGTTTCTAATTTAATGAGGGGCTGAATTGGAAATACTACAATTTGGGATATAACTAATGATAGTTATATATAGGGGTAATGGTCCCCAAGGCAAACACAACAAGACTATTCAGTTTCAAAACCCTAAAGGAGAAAATTCTCTGGTTCTCTCTATCCCCATCAAGAGAGCAAGGTCTTCAGGGTGTTTTGCTGAGGAAGATCACCCAACCCATTGGCTCTATCATCATCATCTCAGGATTTCATTAATGGCAATTCCCACAGGTACGCTTCCGCCTTTGGCTATTCATCATGTAATTGACATGGATTGTTGAGCACAACGTTATTAAGGTTTTTCCAACAATTGGTATCAGAGCCTACCATGTTTAATTCATGATGAAATTCGGTTATTGTCTTTGTTTTAAGATGGAATTTGGGAATTTTGATATATATATTATGGAATCCATATTTTTAACGTGTTTGAAAAATTAGGGTTTGTAATTTGGGAATTTGGGAATTTGGGAATTTGGATATATATATTATGGAATCCAAATTTTTTTTGTTTCCGGTTATAATTTTTTTTTGTAATGGTTTGAAGTTGAACACACTGTGATTTTTAAAACCTATTGTCGTTGGGAATTAGTTGTTACTCTTTCTGTTTTAGTTTTATTAACATTTGTTTGAACTCCGTTAGTGAAAGCGACATGATGTTTTTTTTGAGAACCTTGTTAATAAA
>NC_021166.2:20602928-20615247 GCF_000331145.2 Cicer arietinum
AAAAAAATTTATATCCAAATAAAACAATATTAAAAATGAAAAAAAAATATTTATATCCAAATAAAATCAAATACTAATGAAATAAAGTTTATATTAGTGAAAAATAATTTTTTTAATATTATTTTATTTGGATATAAATATTTTTTTTTTAATATTGTTTTATTTGGATATAATAAATATATGTTCAAGTCAAGTTTGGCACTTTTGAATGAGTTAATTGAAACTTGACGTCGCCAAAGTGACCTCTCTTGTCTAAATTGCTCGTGAAGAGTGTCAAATGGTTGTGTATATGTTTATTCATGCGGGTATTGACCGGCCCAAAGGAAGGGTAATATTTGGCAGAATTACATGGTACACCTGCGATGATAAATGTGTGACAATTATTTGGTATACATGTGAGCAGTAAATCGGCCCAAAGGAAGGTTTATTGTTTGACATGTCTTATTGTCAATATTTGATCGTTGCAACAAGAGTACCACTAGCAGTTGGTGTTACTGTCCAAAGACTTGACATCAATGGTGCACTGGGTATCTTGAGATGGGTTAAATTCCATGATTTGAACATATGTATTTATTTATTTATTGATTTATTTTCTTATAATGTGAGTTTCTAAGTTTCGTTCTTTATTTAATTCACAGTATCGGTTGCTTCCATATCTGCAAATTTGAGTTATATTCCTGTCCTTGATGGGACAAATTTTAAGGAATGGAAAGAGAACATTTTGATTGTTCTTGGCTGCATGGATCTAGACCTTGCATTAAGAATTGATCGACCCTCTACTCCTAAGGACTCTAGTTCTTCTGAAGAAAAATTAGAGTATGAGAAATGGGATCGCTCAAATCGCATAAGTCTTATGATCATAAAGCGTGGGATTCCTGAAGTCTTTAGAGGTGCTGTCTCGGATGAGATAGATACAGCTAAAAAAAATTCCTTGCTGAGATGGAAAAACGCTTTGTAAAAAGTGATAAGGCTGAAACAAGTTCTTTGCTTCAGAATTTAATTTCCATGAAGTATCAAGGCAAGGGAAATATAAGAGAGCACATTATGATGATGTCCAACATTGCTTCTAAGCTTAAAGGTCTAAAGCTTGAGTTGTCAGATGACTTACTCATTCATTTAGTATTGCTGTCTCTTCCTTCGCAATTCAGTCAGTTTAAGGTGACTTATAATTGTCAAAAGGAGAAATGGACTCTTAATGAGCTCATTTCATTATGTGTGCAAGAAGAGGACAGGCTGAAGCAAGATAGGACTGAAAGTGCTCACTTTACTAGCATCTCTAAAGACAAGGGCAAAAGGAAAAGAATTGAGGAGCCCAAGAACAAAGCTGCTGCTAAGGGTCCAGAACAAAAGAAGCAGACTAAGGATAACAACTGCTTCTTCTGCAGGAGTTCTGGACACGTGAAGAAGGATTGTGCCAAATATCACGCTTGGCGTGTTAAGAAAGGTATGATTCTGTCTTTGGTCTGTTCTGAGGTTAATTTAGCTTCAGTACCTAGAAACACTTGGTGGTTAGACTCTGGTGCAACTACTAACATCAGTGTTTCAATGCAGGGTTGCCTGAACTTCCGAAAGCCTAGTGATACTGAAAGATGGATCTATGTAGGAGATGGGAAGAAGGTAGAAGTTGAAGCCATAGGAAAATTTAGATTATTATTAAGTTCCGGTCATTATTTGGATTTAAAAGACACTTTTGTTGTACCGTCATTTAGACGGAATTTGATCTCTATTTCTTATTTGGACAAATCAGGATATTATTGTTCATTCGGGAATAAAGAATTTACTTTGTCTTTAAATTCGAATGTTGTTGGAACCGGTTTACTTTCTGGTTATGATAATCTTTATTTGTTGGAAACTGTGGCTAACTATAATGAAACCTTGAATGTGGAATCACGTGGTACTAAGCGGAAAATTGACAATTTCAATTCAGGAGTGCTTTGGCACAAACGTCTAGGTCACATCTCTAAAAATAGAGTTGAACGACTTGTGTCAGATGGAATTTTAGATTCCATTGACTTCACAGACCTTAACGTTTGTGTAGCATGCATTAAAGGAAAACAGACTAAAGATAAGAAATTAGGCGCATATAGAGCTACAGACGTCTTAGAATTGATACATACGGACATCTGTGGGCCATTTCCAACTCCTTCTTGGAATGGTCAACAATATTTTATATCATTCATAGACGATTATTCGAGATATGCCTACCTTTACCTAATTCACGAAAAGTCCCAATCAATAGACGTGTTCAAATCCTTTAAGGCAGAAGTTGAGAATCAACTTAATAAAAGAATTAAAAAGGTCAAATCTGATCGTGGTGGTGAATACTACGGCAGATATGACGGTTCAGGTGAACAACGTCCGGGACCATTTGCCAAATACCTAGAGGAATGTGGAATCGTCCCACAATACACTATGCCGGGGTCACCCAGCATGAATGGTGTAGCTGAAAGACGAAACAGGACTCTTAAGGATATGGTAAGGAGTATGATTTGTCATTCCACCTTGCCAGAGTCACTCTGGGGAGAGGCATTAAAAACAGCAGCATACATTCTTAATAGAGTACCAACTAAGGCAGCGGCTAAAACACCTTATGAGCTTTGGATTGGGCGTAAGCCTAGCCTGAAGCACTTTCATGTTTGGGGATGTCCAGCTGAGGCAAGGCCTTATAGGCCGAATGAAAAGAAATTTGAACCCCGAACAATTAGCAGCTATTTTATAGGGTACTCAGAAAAATCAAGGGGCTATAAATTTTATGATCCTAATTTGAGAACAATTTTTGAGACGGGAACGACAACGTTCTTTGAGGATATTGAGTTTGGGGGGAAGATTAAGGTTAAAGATTTTGTCTTTGAGGAAGAATCGGTAACAATTCCAGAACTGATTCTTCCACCAATTGACTTTCCCATTATTGAACAAACTCAAGATGATCTGGTTGTTCAGGAAGAACAAAATCCAGATCAAATTCAAGATCCTCAAGAACAAGTGCCTCAAGAGCCAGCTCCATTGCGGAGATCCACTAGAGAAAGGAAAAATGCTATTTCGGATGATTATGTAGTATTTATCAATGAGGTAGAGGAAAATGTTGGCATGACGGAAGACGACCCAGTCAACTTTCATCAAGCCATGCAAGATTCTCGTTCAGATAAGTGGATCGAAGCAATGAATGAGGAGTACAAGTCTATGCAAGACAATTCAGTTTGGGAACTTATCCCATTACCTGAAGGAAAGAAACCCATTGGTTGCAAATGGATTTTTAAAACCAAGCGGGATTCCAATGGTAATGTGGAGAGATATAAGGCACGTCTTGTAGCTAAGGGTTATACTCAAAAGGAAGGGATTGATTATAAAGAGACTTTCTCTCCGGTTTCATCGAAGGACTCTTTAAGAATAATCATGGCTCTTGTTGCTCACTTTAATTTGGAGCTTCATCAAATGGATGTAAAAACAGCTTTTCTCAATGGCGACATTGATGAGACGATCTATATGGTGCAGCCAGAAAACTTTGTGTTGGGAGACCCAAAGAATATGGTGTGCAAACTAAGAAAATCCATTTATGGGCTAAAACAAGCTTCTCGTCAATGGTACCATAAATTTCATCAAGTAATTCTCTCATTTGGTTTTGAGATGAATACAGTTGATGATTGTGTGTATCATAAGTTCAGTGGGAGCAGACATATTTTCCTGGTCTTGTATGTTGATGACATACTGCTTGCCACTAACGATATAGGCATGTTGCACGAAACTAAGAAATTTCTATCAAAGCATTTTGAGATGAAAGATCTTGGTGACGCCTCTTTTGTATTAGGAATTCAGATACACCGAGACAGATCTCGAGGTATTCTTGGATTGTCACAAAAGAGCTATATCGATAAGGTTCTCAAAAGGTTTGGGTTACAGGATTGCAAACCAGGGGACACCCCAGTTGCTAAGGGAGACAAGTTTAGTCTCAAACAGTGCCCTAAGGGAAGTTTGGAAATTCAAGAAATGCAAAAGATCCCTTATGCTTCAGCTGTAGGGAGTCTTATGTATGCCCAAGTATGTACGCGTCCAGACATAGCGTTCATAGTAGGGATTTTAGGCAGATATTTAAGCAATCCAGGTCTTGACCATTGGAAAGCAGCCAAGAGGGTCATGAGATATTTGAAGAGAACAAGAAACTACATGCTCACATATAGGAGGTCAGACCAGTTAGAGATCACTGGGTACTCTGACTCGGATTTTGCGGGATGCCAAGACAGCTTAAGATCAACTTCAGGCTATGTCTTTCTGTTAGCTGGTGGAGCAGTTTCTTGGCGTAGTGCCAAGCAAGGTCTTACTGCCTCATCAACCATGGCAGCAGAATTCGTAGCAATTCATGAGGCATCTGACCAGGGCATTTGGCTGAGAAATTTTGTCACAGGGCTGCAAATAGTTGAAGGGATTGAAAGACCACTCAAGTTGTATTGTGACAATAGATCAGCAGTCCTGTATTCTAACAATAATAGGAGCTCAACCAAGTCAAAGCACATTGACATTAAGTTCCTAGTTGTTAAAGAGAAGGTACAAAGTGGACAGATATCCATAGAACACTTAAGGACAAACTCCATGATTGCGGATCCACTCACTAAAGGTCTACCACCCAAGGTCTTTCATGAGCACACTGCTCACATGAGTGTGCTACAGCTTGAGGAATCTTGATTTTAGTGGGAGTTTCGTCCATTATGTAATTCATGTTCTATGTTTAATTGTAAAGTACAAATACATTGTATTTGGACTTTCTGATCAGAAATAAAGTTTAAAGTATTCAGTTTTTGGTTACTTTGTACATTTAAGTTATGGTATGATCTCATTCGATAAAGTAGGACCAGTTGAAAATTGACATGCATTGACCAACTTCATGTAATTTTCATGCTACACTTTTCATAATGGGTCTATGTCATTTAGTTGTGTCAGTACGGGTGATCATTGATGGGTTTAGTTATGCTTATTATGACGAAAGCCTCTTTGGTTCCATGTGCTGATATGATTAATGGACAGGACAATTTGGATTATACTCAAGGTAATTATAATGACATTTTTGACGTCATAAAGTCTAACACACTCCTAAGGATACATGTGTGACCAGTGGGAGATTGTAAGATTTATGGGTCACATATGTAATTAATTAATAAAGTGTGTTAGGGTTATTATATAATTAGCCAATAAACTAGGGGTCAAATAATATATAATAGTTTATGGCTAAAGAGCATAATAGTTATGAAAATTAATAGTGTAGATACCAGACAGTTTCTAATTTAATGAGGGGCTGAATTGGAAATACTACAATTTGGGATATAACTAATGATAGTTATATATAGGGGTAATGGTCCCCAAGGCAAACACAACAAGACTATTCAGTTTCAAAACCCTAAAAGAGAAAATTCTCTGGTTCTCTCTATCCCCATCAAGAGAGCAAGGTCTTCAGGGTGTTTTGCTGAGGAAGATCACCCAACCCATTGGCTCTATCATCATCATCTCAGGATTTCATTAATGGAAATTCCCACAGGTACGCTTCCGCCTTTGGCTATTCATCATGTAATTGACATGGATTGTTGAGCACAACGTTATTAAGGTTTTTCCAACATGCTATTGGACAATCGAGGTCAAATATAGCTAACATTTCAATTAAACCCAAAAGAATTTCATTGCAATTTTGGTACAATCCCTCATTAGAATCAATATTTGATCTGTTTTATCAATAGTTTGATCATTTTTCATCATTTGACAACTCATACCAAGTGGTCATATTTTAAACGTGATCAAGCATTTCAACATCAACATTATCATTTTCAACGAAAATAAGTGGTTCTTTATGAAAATTTTATCAAGAGCTCCTGTTTGAGATTGAGTTAAATCTTCAAAAAAAACAAAATTTCTTAGGCTTCTCATATCCATAATCATATTTTCTAATATTATGAGGCATAGTAAAAAAATCTGGAACTTCTCACAATTGTGTCAGCTAATGATCAACCCCACAATGTTAACCAGCAAATGATTAACCCCACAACGTTAACCAGTAAATGATCTATTAGTACCATTGTAAATCATAATGAGTTTCTAAAATCTAAAACCCTAACATTAGATTAAAAATATTAATAGATAATGGGTTTCTGAAATCAGTAAATTAATCATTTCAAACAAATTGAGTTCTTAAATCAATAAATCACAAAACCTAAACATCAACAATACCCTAACATTAAGATGTAAGATTCTAATATTTGAACTATGGTGGTGGCGCCTGGTAGTTGCAGCAGTTGTCACATATTCACATTGGTGGGTGTGGAGAGGAGATGATAGTTGAGAGAAATTAAGTTAATTTCATAGAAGATAGTCACCATATAGAAAATGGATATTTATTTTGGGCACAAACTGCAAATATAAAATTTTAGATTGGTTAATATACAAAATTAAAGATATAAATATAATTTTTCAAAATTTGATATATGCAATAGATACTTAATGACACAAGTCGATATAAGTTTATTGTGTTCAGATCCAAACGAGAAACGAAAGAAGCATTATATCCTTAAAACTCTTTTTACATATTTTTAAACATTTTATATAAATTAAAAACATTTTTCTTTATAATATTTAATTTTTAATTTACATTTTAAAACAAAAATTAAGTAGACTTTTGATCCCCTTCTTTTTCATTGACTCTCACAATTTTAGTCTCTATTTTGAAATTCAAATATATAATCTCTTGTCTTTTTAAATTTAAGAATTTTTTTTATCACTGAAATTGAATTTCAGACTTATTGTTGTTGATCATTGAAAAATAAGTCATTGAGTGATATCATAACACATAATTTGTATGATTAAAAAAGCATTAAAAATTAAAAATGTTAATTATTTTGGGACATATTAATTATTTTTATAAATAAATATTTTGAAACAGATAAAATATTTAAGATGAAATTTTTTTTGGCTCCCTTAACGGAAGAGAACCGTCCAACCAATGCATAATTTACTAATTTTCGTCAATTTACTAAAGCCTTTTTCCATCCCAACCAATTCTATAAATTATTAATATGCTCTCTTAGTCACTATTATAAAAAAAAAAGTAACATCAAATCTTGTTAACTATTCTAAATAAAAATTACATATTTTTAATTTATTTAATATTAATATTTCTAATATACACCTACTTTAATAAAAAAATTAATATCGATAATTAATGTTTTACATTCAAATTTTTTTTATAAATTTAAATTATATTTTATATGAAATCTAAAAAGTTAATTATATTTAACTAATTTTTTTAATAACTGCAATAATAATTAATTTTTATTTTAATAGTGAGCAATAGAGTACCGTAATAGTTTGAATTTAAATTAGATGCATGTGGCCACACTAATCTCGATCCTCTCATCTAGAAACTTAAAAGGTTAATTTTTTATTTATTTTTTAAATAAAAATTATTTTTCAATTTCAAAGGTTACTTGTCTCGACTACATGATATCTTAGAAGTTTCATCAATACGACATGAAATTAGTAATATCAATTTGTGGACTATACACTGCTCCTTTTTTATCTTGAATATAAATAAAAACAAATTAAACAAAGTTAATGTAATTTATTCTAAAATTTAAAATTTAGATAGATATATTTATTTTTATTAATTTAACTTTGTTATATTAAAATTAAAGATAATATTTTATCTGTCTCACAATAAATATAATTTTAACAAAATAAATTTATCTCAAAAAAAATATCATTCACAACTTTTAATACAACTTTGATTTTTTTTTTTTTTATAATACCTCTTAATAATTATTATATACATAATTTTTAAATATTATTATACTATACATTAAAAATAGAAAAATTCATCAATAATTACAATGGATAATTTGATAAAATTATTTTTCTATTTTTTTAATTTTACTTTTTAATATTTATATGCAAAATTCACCAATATACCTAAGATAGGAAAGTGTATTACCGAAAATCCTCACCTTCACAAATAGAAACCTTGGCTTTGCCTTTATATTTTCGATCTAAGTGCAGTTTCAAGTGCTTCACATTCTCCCATAACACTTTAGTAGTAACCATTTTTGCTAGGGATTTCCCCTCTGTTAGAATTTTCTTAACGAATTTGTTTATAACCAAACAAGGGTCCCACCAAAATCAAAAACAAGAAGGAAACGACAGCAAAACCAGACATTACTCAATGCAGACCATATGTTCTCTGAACAAAAGGAAGAATTAATAAATAAATAAATAAATAAAACAAACAAACACACGTACTGTAAGCAAAAAGTCAACAGAAAAGTGTGCAACCACAAACACAAAAGTTTTGTACTAGTTCCAATGTCAACGCACAAAGTAGAACTTCCTCCTCAACCCCACTCTAGTTTGAAAACACGCGCTCCATCCAATTAAATGACTTTATAAACATATACATTCATGTTTTTTATATTAACTTTATAAACAAAAAAATTAATAATTATTTTTAAGAATCAATGAGCTATTTGTTGAGTTTGTATTTTAAAAAAGATCATTTTGTAATAAAAAGAAATATTATTTTATTATTTATAAGCATTATACTCCTCTCTTCTTTCCAAAATATTCATACATACTAAGAAAATTATATTAATAAAAAAAAGAATACTACTTTTATCAAATTATCTTTGTTAATTCTTGTCAATGTCATAAATATATAGTAAAAAATATTGTATTGAAAATGATGTAAGCAATATTAATTAAAGTGTACAATTAAAAAAAAAGTACATTAAAAATTGAAATAGTCAATTATTTTAGGATGGGTGGAGTAATTTTTTTATATTTTATTATAAAAATATTCAATATTTACTATTATAAAACTCAAAAAAATTATTTTCTTAACACATTTGGTAATATTTAGTTACTACAATTATATAAATGATAGGAAATAATTTGTTTATTTAAAAAATCATTTTAACTACTAATTTAAATACCCCTATGTGCATGTACATGTCGAATTGACTCATGTGCGGTAGAAATTTTTATAAAATATACTTATTTCTTCTAAAAATAATTGTCACCTTTGCAAAAAAATATTTCTTTTAAAATAATTGTCATTTTTATTTCCAATGAAATTTTAATTAATTTATTCCAATTGTACCATCAAATTAATACTACTCTAGAATAAAATATAAACAAAAGAGGTAATTGAAAAATTGATATATCTAGTCTTAAAATATTTAACAAAATATATCAACTTTTCAACTATTCTTTTTGCTTATATTTCATTCTGGAAGGTGTACAAATTACACCACTCTCAAATTATTATTTTTCACTTTCCATTAATTATAATGAGATTAGACCAATATGTGATAATGATAAATTAGTAAAATCATCATTATCTTTCTTTTCTTTATCATATTTTCTTAATCTATGTGAAATACAATTGTCAAATACGACGAATATTGAGGGATAAGGGGAGTAGTATATATAAAAATATAAATTGGTCTAAAATATAAGACAAAGTTACAAGGTGTAATTGTTGTTTGAGTGTGACTATTACCCTTTTATTTTTTCATAGAAATGCAACTAATGTTCATATTAGTGAGTGTGAAAACATTTAATGTAAATTTGTTTTAGGAAAAAAAAGTTAAAGCTAACACATTAAATGAGTCTCATTGGTTTTTGTTAATTTTTTTTATTTCAATGATAATTTCATTAAAAAAAAGTCTCATAACAAATCAAAAGTCAAGACAACACAAATATAAAATTTAGTCTCTTCAATCCACATACAATCCAAATTATAAAAAACATATTTAGTTAAATTATGGGCAGCTTGTCTAGTCTCACGTCTAACATGTAAAAATTTAAACGATGAAAGCAAACATTAAAAATAATAAAACATAGGTAGGAGATTTTTTATGAGTGTTCAACAACAAAAATACATTTAAAGCATCTAATGATGCAATAAGACTCAAAAAAACACATATCTTTAGCAAATGTCAAAGTCTTCTGCATAGCTACAACTTCTGCTACCTCTGAATCTGATAATGAAATGACTTGTCAACAACTAACAACAACTACTACACCATCAACATCTCTCACTACAACACCATCAACATCTCTCACTACAATACCAATACCCTATTTATCCCTATCTATCGAACATACTACATCCACATTAAGCTTATAACAACCACCAAATGAGGTGTCCAACAAACATCATATATAGGCAAACTAGGACTTTCATTTAACGTCTCCAACAACACCGCACCAATACTATTAAAATTAACAATAAATATGTGTGTCTTTTGAATAATGGTCTAGCCACGTCAACCTTAGTCCCCTCAAAAACATTTTTTATTTCTAGTACTCCATATTTCATAACACAAGGTCAACACATGTACAATCACATTTCCATTTGCATCAATAATAATTCTTTCCAACTACTCATGAAATTGTACGTACATGTAATCATGCAAATTAGATATAAGACCTAAAGATGAAGCAAACTAAATTTGCTTTGACCAATAACACTCATAAAGAGATGTGAAATTGTCTCATTATGTTGCCCACAAAAAATATACAATAAATCACCAGTGATTCCTCTTTTAAAAAGAATGTTATTTGTGTATATAGAATTCTCCAAACAAAATGAGTGTGTATTAAAATATTTTTCTTCCGACATATAAAGTCAAAAGGAGAAATTAATATTTCATATGTTTCATTTTAATTATCTGATTTAAATTGTATATATATACAAATATCATTTTAACTCATTTATAATTTTATATGTTGTCTATAAATGATTCACCCCAGTGGAAGTAAAAAAAATAAAGCATCTATGATAATAGTAGTAGTACTTTGTTAAGATATAATTCAACAATCAACCCTTAACAAAAAAACTTGTTTATTTTTGTAACAAAATGCATAAAAGTATAACTCTAGACACTCGTGACTTAAAGAACCTATCTAAAATTGCACGATGTATTTTGCGTAACTAAATAGCTTAGCAAATTGCACGATGTATTTTGCGTAAAACTTAATTGCAGCCAAACAGTTATAAAAAGATAACATCACAATTTTAAGTAGAAGTTAAAAAATTTCCGCATTCACAGTGACGATAGTGAACTGATTAATTTTAATCCAACATCAATATATATAAATAAAATATAAAAAGTGATATTTGTACATAATTCTTTTTTTATTTAAATATCCTTATGACACTTACTAACAAAGATACTTGTTAACATACCCTATAAAATAAAACAATCATAAATCAAGATGAGACACTAATATTTGTTTGAATCGACTTGGTCACATTGTCAGTTTAAGCTGCATGCCACCTAAAATTCAAAGCAAACATAAAGAAAACATTAACAAATTTTAATATAGACCACTTAAAGTATTGATTAATACTTAAAAAATATTTAAAATTTCTGCATAAATAATCTTTTAGAAATAGATATTAATATATTAATGATTATTTTTATTTATATATGTCTAAAATAGTGGTTGATTTGAATCATTACTCATTTATTAAAAATAAAATAAAATAAATATATATTTGATATTAAGTTGACACTAATCAAATCACTGTTTTATTCATAAAAAAAAAATCATGAATTAATATTTCAAAAGAATATAGTTGATTTTCTTAAAATTTGTAATGATTTTCGAGTAATTGTACAATACCACTTATAATTGTGGTCCACATTAAAATTTATTGAAAAATTATATTCTTAATTAATAAAGGGAAAAAAATTATATTCTTAATTAATAAAGGAAATTATTTTTGTAGACAGTCATCCATCAATACTTAGAGAGAGAAAAATTAGAGAAAATAATATAATAAATATAATACATTGATAATATAATATGAATAGAGAAAATAATGAATAAAATTTTTTTTTGAGGGAATGCATATAAATATTAAGTACAGAAAAGAGAACCCGCATGCATGGTTAAACGAAGCACTATTAATATTTCAAGATAATCAGCTTTGCAGACAATAGTAGGGTACAAAGTACACATAGTAGTGACCAGTGAGTTTGGAAATTAACTTCATAACTATATATAAACCTACTTACAAAATTACACCTGCAAATCATTAAGCCCTACCTACGAACAACTTACTACAAATTATTCTACCCTAATACAGAATCAAAAAACACCAAACCAACTAACTTAACCTCGCTAAGTACTACTACTAATTAACTAACTTAACTAGCTTAGCTATGATTAAAATACTAAGTTAAGTATTTTGCGTCTTTGCTGCAAATGAATTAAAAAGTTGAGGATATTGAAAAACATCTTCCATATTAGAACACTCTACTACATGATGATGATTATTATT
>NC_021166.2:20615852-20654247 GCF_000331145.2 Cicer arietinum
CTGCATTGAAAAACCTTGTTCATGATGATCATAAGACACAGAACCAAAACCCTCCATCACAGGAAACATGTTGTCATGAGAATGAGATATTTCTGTTTTCACCTTCTTTTCGTTATTATTATTATTATTAAACTTGGAAACTGATTTTGTTGTTTTTGAATTTTTCATGAACTTATAAACTATCTCTTCCAACAACCCTGATGATTCTCTCGGAAAAATTTCCGATTCTTCATCATCAATAATAATATCTTCTTCACTAACTTTCTCAAAGTTAGAAGCTGAAGATGAAGAAATAGTAACGTTGTCGATTTTGTTTTGAACAAAATTAGAAGGAACCAAAAATGGGTTCGAGTAAGAACAAGTGTTGTTAAGATAATCACGAAACAAAACCATGTTGTTAAGAGAAGGATTAAAATTAGTGGAAGAAGATGATGATGGAGAGAAACAATCAGCACCGTTGAAATTGGTGACGTGGAGGTGTTGAGGAATATTGAAGGGATGAAAACGGTTTTGATTTTCGGTTGGTTCGGGATGATAGAGAAAATTGGTTCGGGCTTTGGTTCCGCGCATGGCTCGGGCGGCGCAGTCATAGGCGCAAGCGGCTTCTTCGGCTGTGTCGAATGTTCCAAGCCAGCGGCGTTCTTTTGAATGTGGGTCCCTTATTTCAGCAGCGTAACGGCCCCACGGTCGGCGTCGGACTCCGCGGTATCGTATTGTGCCAGCGGGGGAACCGCTGGTCTTGTTGGTTGGTACGGCGGAGTAGGAAGTGAGGTGGTCGTTTGGATGTTCCGTCGGAGACATTCCGTTGAGACGTCGGAGTGCTTGTTCCATTATGTGGTAGTAATAAATATTTGTAATTAAAAGTCGTTTGAGTGAGTAAGAATTTTGAAAGAGATTTCGTGTGCCTTGTTCTTATTTATAGTGTAATTCGTTGAGGTACTGCATGCATTGCTGGCACACTGACACCATATGTCGAGTTACTTTCTTCACAAAAAAGATATTGGTAAGGGACAAATGCTATAAATTAAATTAAAATATTGGTATATCAAATGTCAACAAACTCATGCCTTTTTAAGTCTCATTAATAAGTGGTTAAATTGTTAAAGAAATAAATTAATAGGTTTTGTATTCTGAAAAATAACTTTTAATTTTTTTTCAAATATTTTAAAATACAGATTTTAATATATTTTTAATTTTTTATCAAGTATTCTTGGAATACTTATACTAGTTAGTATTTGTTATTTTTAAAAGGTAAAGGAGATTATATATAAAATGGTTGTCTCAAAAAAGTAAAATTATGATCTAACATATGATTTTGAGGAAATTTATCTGTATGAATTTAGTTGAATATATGGAGGTAGAGAAATTTTATAATTAAAAAAATATTTATATTAAAACAATTAAAAATTAAATAATTATTAATTGTGACAAGTTGTGACAAGTTGTAAAAATCAAGTCTATACGATAATTGTGGTTTGATATATGCTAATCGATTGTGATGAATTTCTATTAGACCTAACATGATATATGTTAATTAATATAAATATTGTGATGTATGTTATTGTAATCTTGAGTTCTATAATTGATGTACTTTATGAGTAAAATTGTTTTTATGAGTAGATTTGTGATTGTTGGATTATCGTTGTTGAAATGTCTGTTTGAGTCTAATATGTAAATGTGACATGTTATATGTGCATATTTTCTTATTACATTAGTTAATCTAACTAAAAGACATGAATCATGTAGATTGATAGATGTAGATCCTAATTTTTAAATTAATATTTGTATACAGACTAAACTTTATTTACTCTAATTTTTAATTATTAAAAATATCAGCCAAAATTTAATCTACTACCTCTTTATAATAAGTGTCAAGAGTTTGATCGTCAATAAATTTTTATAACTTTATAACTTAAAATTCTTATATACAATATTATACTTTTTATTTATCTATTAAAATTTTAAAACTTTGATCACTATAATAATTTAATTCAAACTCAATCAGTGATATATAGAGGTCTCGAACTCATTCAAGATATTTCAGATCTTGTGATCTAACTGACCAAACATGTGAATTGATTCACACAATTCCATGATATTTTTTGAATCTTAAAGATGAAATATAAATATCATTTGAAGTTACTAGATGCATTTCTTAATTTTTCTAAATATACAGTATATTAATACTATTAATTTATTTTTGAAAATAAAAAATAAAATGAAATACATTCATGTATAAATAATACTACTCCGATCTAAAAAATATAAACAAAAGCAAGGTCAAATTAAATCGATATATCTAATTCAAAATTTGGACTATCTATATTAATTTTTTTGACCTTGCATTAAATTAGGCAACTAATTTAATATACGTGGAAAATGTAACAAAAATCGTATAACAATAGGAAAAAAGTATTATTTCCATCCCAAAATAATTGACTAATTTTATTAGATTAAAAATGATGTAAATAATATTAATTAAAATGACACAATTAAAAAAAAGTATATTAAAAATTAAATGAGTCAATTATTTAAAAACAATTTAGTTTTTTAAATGAATCAACTATTTTAAGACGGAAAAATATTATTTATTGTCAATGTTAACGCATTCTCCAAAGACCCATGAAATTTTAATTTGTATCTTGTGTATTTAAATCAGTAGACTAAAAAATCCTTGCAAGCAGGACCTCCAAAATAGTTTAAGTTTGTTTAAAAGTATTAATGACTCAATTTTTAAGTAAATTAGTGGTACCACTAGTTGTTGAAAATTGTACCCACTTATATGACTTTTTGTAGATACGCAAAGACTTATTTGTCAATTATACGAGATAGGTTGATGCAGAGGCTGTTGTTGTGTAATAAACCGTAGTTGTAAGGTCATGATTTGTATTTTTAGACTATTGTGGTGTAATAAAATATAGTTGTAAGGTTTTGTTTTGTATATTGTAGTTTGGTTTTTGAGCACATGATTTGGGAAAATTTCTCAATCTTTCATAGTTTTTCTACTATGAGGCTGGACTTGGACTACTACTTTGATGTAAAGGTTGAAGTGTTCTTTATATTTCTTTTAATAAATATTTTATGATAAAAAAATTCAATCTTTATAATTAAAACAGAAGCTCTAAAATATTTAACCACTAAAAATATTAACAAAGACCATATTTATCTAAAACATGTTTATAAGAAACTTATACATCTGCACAACAACTATAAAGAGTGATATATATAAATATATATATAAATAATATGTTTTGATGTGATAAAAAGAGAAAAAAAATAAAAAATAAATACAGTGTTGAGTAAATATAATTAATTTGTTGATATACAAATATCATAGTTGTATTTAATTTGAGATTTGTATCGTTGCTTTTCCACCTAACCCAACATGTAATAAATAATCGAGATTTTGTTGGGATTTAAAACTAAAATTTTATGGGAAGTCGAAGTGATTCTGAAATTCGAATGATTACTTACTGTGGCGGCGCTCAGAAATTGTTCCTCCTTATTTGGTGTTTTAGGAACTGCATTTTGACACCTCGTTTTCCATTTGGGTTAGTTTGAATTTGATTTATATTTTTGCAACACATCATGTCGATGGATGAAACAAAGGATTAAAGATCACATGCATTTGTCGATCTGTACCAATAAATTGTCATTAACTAGCGTGCTCTTCGAGTGCAGATCCTGTGTTCGGAAGAGTTTTTATTTTTTAAGTTTATTTATGTATTTATTAATTAAATTATTTAAATGAATAATTTTAAAATTAAAATTGAAAATTTTAATCTTTCTTTATAATAATATCATACTATTTAAAATATATTATATTACTATTTTTTTAATTAAAAATTTTTAAAAAAAATTTATATTTTAAAATAAAATAATTAATTAAAAAATAAAGAGACTAAAATTATAATTAATTTTTATTAAACATGTATAGAGAGTTAACACCTCGAATTTTACTTTTTTGACATTTAAATTTTATTCTATAAAATTAATTTAAAAAAATCTGTGTTTAAAATAAAAGAAAATATATTTAATAATTTAATTTTTGAAAATTGTTTACGAGATGAGAAAATAAAATATTTTGTTTGATGAGTTTATATTTAAAATATTTTTAAATTTAAAAATAAAAAAACTTATTTGACATGTATTTGGATTTATATAATCATCCTCTTTTAATATATTTATATTATTGTGAATATATAATTCAATTTAATCATGAGTTTAAATATTTAATTTTCATAATATAGAACTGTATTAAAATCAGCAGTTAAACATCATGGAAGATTATAAAGAGCATGCATGTCACATAAACGATAGATAATAGTTAAGAGTAATAAAACTTGGGTTAAATTTTTAATGGAATACATAAAGTAGAAGTAGAGATGACTTCAATAGTATTTGTATAAATCTTATAAAGACACCAAATACTTCAAGAAAAACTGTGTGCCTCGACTTTTGCCACACCATCAAAGCCAATTTGCTCATCACTTAGATATAGGTTTCATCAATATTAACGATTTTTAACTAGGTTCAAAATCAAAACCATCATCCCGAGGTTGGTTAAAATATGTCTTGTTCATGATTTTAGATGAATTAAAGAGCATATTATCCTTATTAGAAGGGTAATGAATTGGAGGAGGATTCTTTGGAGACTTTGGAATAATAACTATAGAGTATGATCACATGAGAAAGGTAAAATAATTATAGTTATTGTGGTAGCCAGGCGATGAATCGAACCAATGTGTTGGGAGGAAACCCTGGTTTCTAGAATTATGAGTAAGATTGATTATAGGTTTAATTTGGTTAATTCTTTTGTTACAAGCCATGCGACTTCTCACAGTTTGGCTAAATGAGTGTTAAGAAGTTTATTATATTGATGTTGATAAAAGTATTACAAATGAATAAAGTGTGAAGTAAAAGATTACATAAACCTATTTATATATTGCACCCACTAACTACGTACTAATCAATACTCCCTAATTACCAACTAACCTATATTTTCAATAACGAGCCTTAGTGGAACCAAATGCTAACTAGAGTTCCTCCCCTCTTCTATAATTTCCCATTTTGTTAATTGATTTGGGCCTGAGTTGTTAATTCGGTAAGATATTTTTTATTAAATATTTAAATATATTTTTAGTATTTTTATTTTGTTTAAAATTAATTTTTAGTCTTTTTATTTTTAGAAGTGGATTTCTGGTCCTCTATTTTACAACTTGTAGGATTTGATTGGTTCCTCTTTATTTTTCATGATGTAGTGTGTTCATTTACGACATGAGAATTATGTGACACAACTGAATTGGATAAAATAGAACTGTGTTCATATTATTATCTTTTCTTTCGTAAATTTTTGCTGATGTTGTTACAATCAAAAGTGATCGTGGAACTTTGACAAATAAAAAAATGAATGTTAATTAATGACATAAATTTAATTCAGTTGTATCAAATCACTATTACATTGTCAAAAATTTCTACAAATTGTAAAACGGGAACTAAAAATCTGATTTAAAAAATAGAGAAACTATAAAATTTAATTTTAACCAAAATAGAAGAAACACTCAAGCATAACTCTAAATGAAAAGTGTTTGAGCGCACATTAAATAAAAAATATATAGAGAAACAAAGTGTTTGACTGCACATTAGATAAAAACTTCAATATTAAATGATGTGACTAATATTTTTCCTTTTTAATATATGTTCTAACTATATTAACATTTAAAAAAATGATACGACTAATTTTTTCTCTCTTTTAATTTATTTGATTTGTACGTATACTCGAACATTTTCCATTTGAGGCTGTGTCGATTTAAACTTGCTCAAAAGTATATTGCGTACCCTCTGCATGATTTATCTCCATGTCTACACAACCTGAACCACAAGCAAGCTTGCTTTGTCATTTTATAATAGAAAATTATTGAAGAATCCCACGATTTAATTTTGGTAGATTTGGTGGATTCTTCCTTTTATCCGGTCAATTTTTAGGTGAAGTGATGAAACCATATTGTTATTTTATAAAAAGAGAGACCCGCAATTTTCTAGTACTAGTACTATGTTTGTCATGGGTAATATGACAATAAATCAAACCTTTTCCCACGATCACAAAAAGAAAGTGACAATCAAATAGAAGTCATGTAAGGAAGTAAAAATGACGGTTATAGAGAGAAACAAAACTTATTTCTTAAGAAATCAAATCAGAGACAAGAAAATCCTTAAGGAATTAACCAGCTTTTGTACCGTGTGGTTTCGAGAGACGGAGACAACAAAACCCGGTTATTTTGTAGCCTTCATGAGTTGATGGGAATTAAATATAGTGCTTTGTTTGGATTCGAAATCAAATTGAGAAGAAAGATTGTTAAAAGAAAGAAAATAAAAAGTAAAAGGAAAGTGTTTAATAGAAGTCAGAAAAGTTAAATATTTTTGCTCTTAACTTAATCTATTATTCTTATGCAAGAGGTACATTTATAATGCATTTTACACACATACATATACAAGATTAATATGTCACAAAACAAAAAATCCTGTGATACATTTTTGAGGTGGATTAAGATTAATATTATATAATAAAAATGTTTAAACTGTTAATTTTGATCTATTTAAATTCATATTAAATTATTTTAAATTTATGTAAAAATGTATATAAATGATTAATATAATACAATTTTTTAGTCTAATAATCAAATTTATAAAATATATCTGAGTAAATTACTATCCAACGTTATAACTTAATGAAATATTATTTTTGTGTAATTAAATCTCTCTTTATTTATATAAAAGTTGATAGAGGTTGAATCTAACAAAAATGATTAAATTCTTAAAAATTTAACAAACTATTTGAATTCACATATTATTGCTAGACTAAGATTATCTATATTAAAAGGAAACTATGAGAACACAAATTATAGAGTAAATAACAAATTTGAGATTTGAAATTATAAAAGTTTTAACATTTTGTGAAATATCAAAATACTTTCTTATTTTATAAATCCTTGGAGAACATTAGACTTTCATCAACCAACTCTAATAACATTGATGAGATATCACACTAAATAATAATTAAATTTTACCACGTTAGCTATAAGTTATTTTGATGTATTTAAGTTATGAAAATATCCCTCTGCAATGTAGCGAGTGGTAAGTGATTGATGTAAGCTACTTTTCTTGAAAATCGATCTGCAGCTTAGTTATTTCCTTTTGTGACCGGTTGAAGACATTCATAACATCTTTTAATAGCTTAGCTTCGAAACATGCACTACCATATCCTGCTTCTATTCTCACTGCCAGATTCATCAAGATACGCTTTCACTTTCCATTTAATACAGGTGTCTTTCCTTTTAATAATAATAATACTCTATTTTTTATTTATTTTTTTATTTTATTTTATTAAATAATTGAAACTTTTAAAATAATATATATTTTGTAAAAATTTATTATTAAATTGAAAGTTAATATTATATAAATTATTTATATAAATTTAAAAGTAAAATCAAAAGTCATTTGATATATCATTTAAATGTTTAAAACATCAATTAGGATTTAGGAAGCACCACATTCACATTTGAAGTGGCCATTGGCATTGCGCATTAATGAATTACTCAACTATCAACAATTTTCTATATTATTCAATGGTAGTATCTTTAATATACCCTTAATTTAACTTAACTTTTTTTTTTTTCCAGCTATCCAATTTATTACCTCCGGTCTTATATTGTTTAGTAGATTTTGTTGTCTTTATTATAAGATATAAAACGAATTTTACGATAATATTTTTTATATTTCAATTTAATTTAGATGAATGTTTATTAGAAATAGAAATAAAATATTTAATAACGAATAATATTAAAATTTTATAACATTAAATAAACCTTTTGACTTTTGTATAATTTTTTTATTAAGCACCAAAGAGATATTGACCATGTAGGATAATTTAAACCATCTACTTAATGATTTTATTGAAATTATATATATTAATCGTGGTTCTCCTTCCTTTCTTAATACTAGTTTTCTTAATATATTTTTGTATAATTTATGTTGAATTCTAGAGTGAATTATGATATACTATAAATTAATATTTAAAATTTATCAAAAATCTTAACAATCAATAATTTCTTTAAAAAATAATTATTCGTAATAATTAATATATTGATTTTATTTTTTAATTTTACTATATCAATATAATTAATTTATTATTTTAATCATAAAAATAAATATAATTATTAAAATTTTAAAAAACAATATATATAATTATTAAAATTTATATATTTTATAAAATTGATTCATGATAAATTTTAGTTCATGTTAAAATTTACCATAATTTAGTATATTTTTACTTATTATATATTTCTTCAATTCTTATTTATTGACAAAAATATTAACGTATTTAATCAATACTTTTATCTATAAATAAGAGCACAAGAAATACTAACATCGTAAATAAAAGATATTCAAATAAGGGGAACTACTTTTACCTTAACAGATTAAATTTAAAGGAACTTCTACGAAATATTTGAAAACTAATATATATTAAATCTCTTAGTTAATTTTAATAAACTAAAGTATTGAAAAAAATTTATTGATCAAATTCGTTATATCTTTAAAAAAAAAAAACTATTTTTCTTATAGTAATATAGAATGTTCTAAATTAAAATGGTACCTTTTGAATGTACTGTTGTTATGTTAGGTATGCCTATAAATTACCTCTCCGAGATCCAAAAATGTTGTGACAAACCAAAGCCTATGAGTCTGAAACATGCTACCTATGATAAGAAAAAGCCGCTATACTCCTATCAAGGTCACGAATTCCTCTGTTTTGGTCGTCTCTGCTATGTGCAACGCGTGGTACTTTCACTGTGGTCTCTGCCTCCACATATCCCTTCCTCTTAATTTTGTCTCTAATTCAACTATAAACTCAATTAATCTTCTGTCCTTTCTGTCTTATTATAATCTATCTATTTCATGCAAACCTACTCTTCTTTTTACCCACTATTATATAGGATTCCCTATTCTCTACTAGCATCTTCTTCTTTTTTTTCTTTTCAAAAACTTGTTTTTCATAAAACTATACTTTAGTTGACTTATTGAAACAACATAAAAACACTTAATTGTTGTCATTTTCTGTTTAGTTTTTTTACTAATAACATGATGATAGATACTTCCCTGATTGTTTATCTGTTTTTTATTGTGTTACATTTAGTATATATTTTTAGTGGTGTTTAGAGTGAACTATCTTGTAAATTGTTCACTATATATTATGATTGAGATAACCGTTAGATTGTATTATAATAATAATAATAATAATAATAATAATAATAATAATAATAATAATAATAATAATAATAATTATTATTATTATTATTATTATTATTATTATTATTATTATTATTATTATTATTATTATTATTATTATTATTATTTGAACTAACACTTAATTATGATTAGTTCACAATTCACACCAAAGAGACTTGAACTACATCTCAGTCATATAAAATTATTAGATTAAACTTTTATTACTAATTATTACTAAGATGTCTCAGTCACATAAGGTTATAAGATTAATTTTTTTATTACTAAGGTGACACATAATGAACAATTTATAAGTATGAGATTTAATTTCATTTTTAAGACAATAAATTAGTTAAGTTTAGTTTATATACGTTGTTAACGTAATAAATTTTTATATTATTAATTAATTATTACTCTCAATTTTTTAACAATATTTTAACTTTGATTATAACTACTTAAAATATAAATATAAATTATTTTTATTTGTTAACAATGTAAAATTTTACACTCACGGCAAATTAATCTCAAATAATTTATATATAAACTCTTAACTCTTACGTAGTACATGGTTAATCAAAACATTTACCCAATTGGAATAATTGTCAAATGCAAATTTTGACATCCCATATTTCTTAATTAAATAAAATAAATTATACAATACATTAAAATAACTTTTATTCACTTGAAAGTTGTCAAAGCAATAACTAATAAAAATAAAATAAAGTATAAGGTATACTTAATTTAGATGGTAGTTACAAGGATATTTAATTTATTGTAATATAAATTTAAATCTAAGATCGTATGTAAGTTTTGCTGTTAAAAGTAATAAAAGATTTTATTTTAATTGGGGTCGACCATGTAAATTAGACAATTTAAAAATAATTAAATTTTTTTAGTCTAATCTAAAAACAGAGTCGACTTATGCATCTGAATTTTAAATTAAACCATTTATAAATAAAAATAATTAAACCAATATTTTTTTTTCAAAAATACAAATTTATTTTCTTTATTTTCTTTTTCTCTTCATTGTTCGAAAAGATTATCCACATTAATTTATAAGTCCAACACAATTCACTTGCAAACAAAAAACCAAAAACCTTAAAATCATCTGCTATTCAATAGTAGTTTTAGCGATCTAATTTTTTTGTTTTATAAATTTTATGTGTTGAAATGATTTTTTTAAAAGAAAGAGGGTCAAGTTGACCTATTAACTCTCATAATGGTCATAACATCTTTAAGTATTTATACAACACATTATAAAATAGTTTGAGTTGCATTGATCCAAATATGTATTCAGGTCCACTTGGACCAGACTAGGGAGGCTGACCTATTTGAAACCTTTATGTTAAATGAAGAGGAGTATATAAAACTCAAGGGTGCAGAAATTTTTTTGGAAGTATTCCAGGGAGTGCATCCCACTAAAGAGACAAGTGTACTTATCAAATAAATTAAAATTAAGACACAATTATTCTTAATGTCACTTAACTTACATTTAAATTTGAAGATTTTTTCTTTCTCTATTTTTTGTTGATCAATATCATATACTTTAAATTATTAATATATCGAATAAATTACACTCCTTTTATGCTTAAATTACACTCCTTTTATGCTTAAATTACACCACTTTCCATTCTTATATTTAAAACATATACTCTCCTCCTCTTATGCAATACATATTGGAGAAGAAAATACTCTTCTCCTCCCAGCTCATGTTAAATCTTCATTCGATTTCCTTGATAAACGTTTTAGTTCATTTTAAAATAATCGAACTTCTATTAATGCGTATATTTTCTGCTTTTTTCCAATATAGTTAACATATAGTTCTAACCTATTATATATTATGAATCAAATCACTAAAGCTGATAAAAATACAATTTTACCCTCTCATTTTTATAGAAATACAATTTTATACTTTTAATTAAACAAAATTTTAAAATATTCGAAAGTTTTGAAAAATTCGAAATGACAATTTCCAGAATTTTCGAAATATTTAAAACTTCCGAAATAGAAAACTCCAAAAATTTTGAACTTTTTCGAAAGTTTTAAATTTTCGAAATAAGGATTACATTTCGAAAATTTGGAAAGTTTCAAATATTTTCAAATTTGGAAAATTTCGAAAGTTTTCAAATATAGAAAATTTTGAAAGTTTCCAAATCTGGAAAATTTCGAAAGTTTTAAATTGTTTGAAAGTTTCGAAAATTCTGGAATTTTTTATTTCGGAAGTTTCGAAACTTTCAAATTAATCAAATGTTTCGAAATTTTTGATCAATTTTGGAAAAATGCATTTCAAAAGTTTCAGATTTATCAAAAGTTTCGAAAATGTCGAATAAGTTACGTTTCAAAACTTTCGTGTTTATCAAAAGTTTCGAAAATGTCAAAAAAAATCACTTTTTTATATTTCGAAAGTTTAAAAATTTTATAAGTTTCGAATAATGAGGTGAATAATGGAGTGGTTAATTTTTTAAGAGATAAAATAGTATTTTTATTTGAAATGGAGGGTGAGAAATTAAAATGAGGGGATGCATAGTACTTTTCTGATTAAAGTGTGATACATTTAACTTTTAAAGGAGAAAAGGATAGTTCAAGCATTTATTGGCAGCGGGGTATAATTTATCTATATATTTACTTCTCAAAGATGGGGAAGTGTATATTTTAATGTAAGAGAGGAGCGAAATGTAGTTCACTCTATAATATTTAAGGGGCAAACTTAAATATTTGTAATATATAAAGGATTAATGTCTCATAGATGTATGGAAATAAAATTTCCCTTTTATATTCATCAATGTCAGAAGGTTAAAATATACATGTTAATGTTAGTTTATACTGAGTTTAGTTCTCATTGGACTTGTTATTATTTAAAGGTTAGGCCCATCTTAGTTTTCAGACATTTTGTTTATCCTTAAGTATATTTTGCATTTTGGGTTGTGTATGTTTATTTGACAAAAAAAAAAAAAAGGGACGTGTGTGATTTTTTTTTATAGAGATTATTAGGAGTCCTTTTTAGATCAATTATATGTTATCATATTAAATTTTAATTTAATTTACTCTTTATTATGCATAGAATATGAAAAAGATTACAAGTAATAATATATATGAAACATATCAAATGAGAGAAGTTTTATGAGATAGTGAGATGGTTAAATTTTGATCACATATCATATATAGATGGTCAATATTAGAAGAAAAAGTAATGTTATTTTTTTAGATGATCATGTACCACTTAAATAACTCTTAAATCATGACAATTCATATATAGTTGTATGGTCAAAATTTAACTCTCACTCTCTCGTTGTAAAACTCCTCTTTCATATGCTCCATATATATATATATATATATATATGGATAGGAATTTGAGGCTCAAGATTTAAAAAAAAAAGTTTGTTCGACAAATATAGCAACTTGCTTGCTATCAAGTTGGTGATAAAAAGAAAAATCCGATGAAGGAAAGAGTAACTGACACCATAATAATTGGGAAGATTTTAGGAGTGTTTGGAGTTGGAGCAAAATGTCTCAATTTTTGGAGAAAATATTCATCCTTTTTATAGGGTTCTTAGTCTTCTCATTTAATTTGATGAACACTATTATTTTAAATGTAACTTGTTTATAGTAATGAGCAATTAAGCTTTCTTCTAGGATCTAGATCTTATAATCGAAATATCTTTTACTATGTCTTAGTTATCTATTCTAGTTTTATTGAAATTATTTTTTATTATTCAATTAAATTTTTATATTGTTATAATCACATGCTATGATTGATCACCTTTTACACGTTCTTAATCAATTAGGTGTTAGCGATGATTAATTGACGGATCTATATGATAATTAAGACTATAAATTATTGCATGATCAAGCTTAATTTTAGTCTTCCAATCATTTGACATTTGTATATTTTTAGCTTTTCTTGAATTTAAACTCTTTGCATGACCAAACAACAAGTTAATTTAGGAAAATAAATATTAATCATGAATGACTAAATGGATTAATAATCTTAATAAACAAATTAGTAATTGAATTAAAAGAAATAATTTTGAATAGAACTAGAATAGGGGTAATAAAATTACAAATGAAGATGAAACAGTAATCCTATACTTATCTCCATTAATCTACAATTTGTGTTTTTATTATTTGACTTAGTATACTTAATTACTTTTAAGTGTGTTTTTAACGCAACAAAAAATTGTGTTTATATATACTTATATAAGCAGCTCCCTCCATACTCCTTTTCCTTTCATCATATAATGCATGCCAAAATCTTCAAGATGATAATCAGGCAAGCGGTTAATAAACTTTTTTAAATAACAAATTATTTTTAAATTCAATTTTCATCAATTATTGACTAAACTTTATTATTTACAGTTCATTTAAACACTATTACTAAGACTCTTTTCTACTAAAATCTGGAAAGTTGTGGAAAAAAAAACTTTTGCACCACATCAATGTATTACCAACCTTTAAAGACAAAAGTGGTCTTAGTTATTATAAATTCATCAATGTTATTATTTGTCCTCAATGCAAACATTGAATAATGATATAAAATGTACAAGAACAAGGCATCTTATCTATCCATCAAGGTATATATAAATTCTAAATTGCAAGTTGAGACCCACCCCAATTTTTAAGCAATAACAATAATTGACTCCCACTAGAATATATTCCATCATAATGGTGGGACCTAAAACCATTATATTCATTGTTTAAATGCCTAATTTTTGGTCATAATACAATGCAACATAAAATAAAAATAAAAATGACGGTGACTCTAGTATATAGATATGATTTCTTGTTGCCAGTTGTTGAAAATCCAAAAGTAATCAAAATATAGGTAAGAGAATTAATGGAAATGATTATAAAACCCGTGACATAGAAATAAAGCAAAGTTGTGTGTTGCATATTGATCTACATTTTAAATCGCACATTGTTCGTATCTTATATGCATATCCTCCTTACCCAATTTGCTTGGCTCTTCAAGACCCTTTCTCAAGGTAAAGTCCTCAAATTATATATATTTCATTAATTAGTTATTAACTTATAAATTGTGCTAGTAAATTTCCATTTTAAAAAATAATTAAATTGTAAATTTTTTTTAGGTACATAAGGTGTGAAATTGAGCATGGAAAGTGATCAAAACACAAGCAAGGAAATTAAAGTTGAGATTCCATTAAGGAATGAGGTGGTGTCAAGTACTATAGAGTTACAAGGGGGTACAAATGTAGGACAAGGGGGTGGACTTATGAGACAACCTAGTATGACCAAAACCAATTGTCTATGTTCACCAACAACACATCCTGGTTCATTTCGTTGTAGGCTTCATCGTACACCTAGTCTTCAAAGGACCAAAAGCATGGAGCCAGAATCAATTGCTGATAATCATGGTTCTATTGTTGATGCTGACAAGGATCGGATTCATTAATCTTATGTTTTATTTATTAAGAAGCTATAGTTAGTTCTGTTCTTGTATAATTGTCTTGAGCTTATGTTTGTCATCTCACGTGTAGTGTTTATGAATTTTTCATTTGTTTATGGTGATTATAGATTCTTGTGTGATTTGAAGTTAGCCTATGAAACGGAACGTTCCAAAACCAATGTATCTCTGTATTTTGAATATGAATCCTTTCATTAATTCTCCATTTTAATTTGTTTATTCAATCTTTATCTCATTATGTCGCTAATGAATTCTAATAACACGAATGTTTATATAACATAAATACAAAATCAATTTATATTAAATTCCGACTTGCATGCACTTTTTCTCTTTGTTCAAGATCCTAACTTGAGTTAGTTAATTAGGTCACTATGGTTCTTGTGAAGATATTTGTTTGTACCAACAAGTAGTCCTCGTTGAAGTTAACATATACAATGAAAGTCTTCAATTGTATTATACAACTAAAATTGGGGTAGTTATATCAAGGTTTTAGATTGCATCCACAACACAATTCTAATTACAATGGCGTTAGTCAAATTTTGTTCACAACTTTTCATATGCAATGGCGGCCTATATAAAAAAAAAAATGCAATAAGGAATTCAAGATCACAATTTAAAACTTGAACTCATGTTATAAAAGCTGCCAATGGTAGGAGGAGCACAAGATTGGACGATGATTTTCTAAAATTCTTCTTATGGGTTCTCCCCAAATTCAAACAATGTGATTTTCAATGATATTTTTCTTTGCAAAAAACAGATTCATCATTACCAAACTCAACTCTCCCTTGAGATTTTCCTTTTTGAATAGGAGCAACAAAAACATATGGAGGAGTTGAGAGAATTTACTTATCTAACACAACAGGGTGGGTCTTAAGTTTGACTTCTTCTGCCAACCATTCACCAACTATTAATTTAACAATAAGAAGAGGGGAACGATGCAAAATACTCCTATGAAGGCCCTCAAAATCATCACGAAGAGCCATCAGAAACCAAACTAGAAGTTGATCATCTCTCTTATCAATGTATGCTTTGACAACTTTCAACTCAGTTGATTCCATAAGAGCCAATTGAGCCCACATATTGTTCTGCTTAAGGGCTCTAATATCACTTTCCAATTAATACCATTTTGCAAAGTTAGACTGAATATACAAACGTTTCAAGTGATCACAAATCTCTTAAGCAATATCATATTTTGCTAGTTGCACACCTATAGACAACTCAACATAATTATTAATCCAAGTAATGATTTTTGAATTATTAACATTCCATGTTTTGAAATCTTTTGCATATTTAGCTTCATCCTTTTTATCTATAGGTTTAACAGAAGTTCCATCAATATAACTCCACATATGTTTTCCAATCAAATTTTTTTTCGTCACATAACTCCAATAAGAGTAATTTTGTCTATTGGACACTAACAGCTTGAAGAAAATCATCCTTAACACCAACCATAGCAAATAATGACAGAAAAATGTAACGAACGCAATCACTGAGACAAAATAAATTAGGTATAACATGTCAATAGTAGAGTCAACTAATAACCAAACAAAATCGTATCAGAAATAGAAAAGTAGAACCACACCGAAAATAGAAGAGTAGAATCGCGCTAGAAATAGAGAGGCATAATCATATCGAAAATAGAGGGAATATAGAAGAAACATTATTCTAATAATAACCTTGTAACCAACCACCAATGACTGAAGCCAACCTATATTTTGTTGGCTTGTACTAATAAACCGTATAAATTCATATTTTTCTAATATAACCTTTGTAACCAACCACCAACAAATGAAGGCAACCTATATTTTGTTGGCTTGTACCACTAAATTATATGAATTCAGCCTGCTAGCAATGTTTACCCTGAACTGTAGGGACCAATTTACAGTAGATCCTAAAATCAACCAAAACTCTAATACCATGTTAACAATGATAAATAAACATAAAATAGAATGGAGGAAGATGAAGAGAGGAAGAAGAAAAAGAACCCACTGGAGTTTCATAAATAAAATGAACAAAAGCTTAAGGTGATAAAGTTACAATAAATATATATACAAGAGAATAAAAAAGTCTAAAATACCCTTACTACTAATATATAATAATATTATCTAACATATCCCCTCAAACTCATGATGCATTAACATGTAGCATCGAGAGTTTGTCAATCAAAAAACGAAAACATTTAATGGAATGCATCTTTGTGAACAAATCAACAATCTGTAAGAAAGATGAGACAAATGGTAGAGTAATAATTCCATGTTGAAGATGATGACGAGTAAGATGACAATCAATCTCAATGTGCTTGGTGCGTTCATGAAAGACCAAGTTATGAGCAATTTGAATATCACTCTTGTTATGGGAGTGCATCATAATTGGTTTAGAAAGAGTGATACCTATATCAGACAAAAGTCAATGAAACCAAATTACTTCAGCAATAGTGGATGCCATAACACAATACTCAGCTTCTGTAGAAGAGCGATAGACAATGTTGTGTTTCTTACTCTTCCAAGAAATAAGAGAATCTCCAAGAAAGATACAAAGTCTTATGGTGGACTTACAATCTTGGTGTCACTAGTCGAATCAGCTTCAAAATAAGCTCGTAAATCCAATGAGGACGATGATGGAAAGATAAGGCTTTGAAATTGAGTTCCTAGAAGATAACGAAGAATACGAAGAACAACTGTCCAATATAATTTAGTGGGAGAAAGAACAAACTAACTAATAACATAAACAATATCAGGTCTGGTAATCGTAAGATACACCAAGCTGCCAACCAAAGTACGATACAAAGTGAGATTTGGTAAAGGAACATAATTTGAGAGAACATATTTCACATTCAACTCAAGAGGAGTATATGCTGCTCTAATATTAGTAATACGAGCATGTTCAAGAATGTTGGCAATGTACTTGAATTGAGAAAGAATGTAGTCTCTAAGAGAGTATGAAACTTCAATCCCCAAGAAATAGAGAAAAGTTTCCAAGTTCTTCTTCTCAAACTGTTTGGTTAACTGCAATATCAACTCATTGATTCCACTAACATTATCACATGTAATAATCCTATCATCTTCATACAAAGAAAATATAATGTGACCATAAGTGGTACACGTTATAAGCAATGCAGAATCATGTGCACTATAGCAGAAACCAAGAGAAGTGATCACAATAGAGAATTTCTCAAACCAAGCTCGAGGAACATGTTTAATACCACATAAAGCCTTTTTTTTAACTTACACACTTACCCTTGATTATGAGAAACTCCTTGTGGAGGAACCATAAAGACTTCTCCATGAAACTCACCACTTAAAAAGACATTTTTGACATCCATTTGAGAAATACGCATTGATGAATAAATGCAACCACAATAAGAGTACATATAGTGGTCATCTTGGCTACTGGAGCAAAAGTTTCTTCATAATCCATACCATATTGTTGAGAGATTTTCTCAGCAATAAGACGTGCCTTATAGAATTTCTCAGACTTATTTTTTATCGTGTATACCCAACAAGACTCAATAACACGCTTTCCAAGAAAAATATGTGCTAATCCCAAATATCTGTCTTGGTCAAAATAGATAGTTTTTTTTGCCATAGCCTACTACCAAAGAGGATCAAGAATAATTTCTTTATAGGAAGATGACTCAAACATCTGTGAATAGAGGTTAAGAAAGAATCAAGCGGAGCTGAGTAAGTAGAATAGTCAAAATCAAGTAACTGGGTAGACTTACAGTGATGAGAGAGGTAACGAGGAGGCAGAGACGGAGGATCAACAATTGCAGAAGGTGGTTGGACAACTGGAGGGACAAGAAGGATGTCACATGTGGAGTAGTGGTATTTATCCTGCAATTATCTACATTACAATCACTAGAAACATTATCATTAAGACCAAACAATTTAATATATGTTAGTTCAGAACTCCTGTTCCACTTCTACTACGCTGACTGTAGATCTAGGTCCACTACGAATCAACCCCCATTGTCACTATTAGGTTATTATTATTTTTGTTAAGCACTATTAGGTGAATCATTTAATAGATAATAGTATGTACATGGATGAATCAAGCATCAAAAGCCCAAGGCTAAGTTAAAATTTTAGGTCTCAAAATTTTGACTAAAAAAAAGACTAAAAAATATTCAATTTAGATATTGATTATTATATGACAGATGGATTATATATGTTTATTTAGTTCAATTAGTTAAGATAAAGATTCATATTTGTCCTGACACAAGTTCGAAATTGGATGCAATAAAGTTTATTTTTTTTTATTTTTATTTTTTATAAGCTTTGTGTTAGGTTTTATTTATTTAAAAAAATCTCATTATAAGTAACATAGGCCGGACCCTGCATATATCCAATTAATTATATAAACACTTTAATATGTTTCTTTGGTGTTTAGGTGTGTTCTTTGAATAATATTGTGATAAACGAGCCTCCACTCCATTTCTTTGCATAGTTTAATATCATAAATAATTAAAATAGAGCAATGAGCTATATAGAAAAATGAAGAAATCTACAAAATCTTTCCTTATCAGTTTTGTCTCCCAGGGTTGGGGTAAAAGAAATTGGTCTATAATATTTCTAATGTATTGGTCTAATTATTTTTCTAAATCTTATTAATAAGTATCTTAAAAACACTTCTTAATTTAGATCTTTAACAAATGTTTTTAAGACACTTATCAATATTTGTGTATCTTTATATAAATGTAAAAATAAAACTCGCCTTTTATTTTTATTAAAATATCCGTTGAGTTTCGGAAACGTATAAATCCAATTTAAATGATAAAATATTGCAAAAACATTTGTTATATATTTTAGACCATATATTCGAACTTGCAATAACCTTCTTTTCCGTCACTTAATAATTAATATAATTTTCGCTATTATATTATTTGAGAAAAAAATAGAGACGAACCTTGACACAATAATAATATTGTTATTTAGGATTCAAAGCCTAATTAAAAATAATTTATCTATTTAAAAGTAAGACATACATTTAAATTTATTAAATTCCATCTAAAAACTTAAATTTTATTAATCTAATAGGAGACGTTTGCACTCGACTACCCTTACTATTAAAATTTCTCATTTATATATCATTGTCTTTTTTTATTTCTTCTGATAGATCAAAGTTTTATTAAAATTATCTACTTCAACATTATAGTAAGAAAAACTCTACACACCCTTCAACAGAAATACACGATTTCCTCCTCTAACAAAATTGAATGTCTAACTAAAATACTTTGTCACACCCCTTCATTAAAATTCCTCCACTATTAAACCAAACTAACCCTATGAAATGAATTAGGTAAGAATTAATTCCAATTATGATTGGCCCAGCACACACAATATAACCTAGAGAAGTATATATCAAACAAAATAAAATAAAAAGGAATGTAAAAAGTAAATGCGAAATAAGTCGATACCAAATTTAGTTGATGCCAATCATATCGAGCAGTATTGAACAATGATGCATGAGAGGAAATTCATGCAAGCATGCTCTCAAAATAGTTAGTCATGGTCAAACAAACTATGATGATTAGTGATTATGATTGTAACAATGATAATGGTGACAACTACTTTCAGTCCGCCACTAAATGTGCTATTTTATATGCTTTTTGTTTTTATTTTATTTTATTATGGAATATGCTATAGTATGTTTTATGACGATTGGAATAATCTTCGATTATCATATATTTTTTCTATTATCAAAATTTTAGGAGTATAAAATATAATAATATGACATTTAGTTGGTTTAAATATTTTTATACAATTAAAAAATCTTTAAAATTATAATAACAAAGAAAATAAATAGAGAGAATTTTGACTCTTTATGACAGTTTTTTTTTTAATAATTTTTATTTTTTTATTTTTTTATTTCTGCTGAAATGCTTTATGACTTAGTTAAAACTCAAAAGGTATAGTTCTTTCACAACCTAGAGGGTCGGTTTCAGTTAGTGAGATTGTAATAACTAGCCATCACGGAACATAGTTCAACCCAATAATTATACAAAATCCAAAATCTTGAGTAATAATTTGAGTATAAAGAGATTGAAAATCATCACCATAAAATAAATATATTTCAATTAAAAAGTCAACTTTTTGTAAAAAAAAAAAAATAGTTAACTTAATACTTAAATAGTTAACAGACATATAACAAAATTAGTGGGATTTGGATCGTGGGTAGGGACAATCCTTGTGATTGTATGAAGTTTTGTGATTTCAAATTGTCTTATTGAGATCAGATGACTCAAATTTTAAGATTAGAATTTGTGTTAAAAAATAATATATCTTTTTTTTTAAATTTAAATCATCAGATCTTTGATCGAATGACTGGAATTGTACGATGCATTCAATCACACTTTACCTAATCTAAATCCAAGTTAGTGAGGATGCGAAGACTTTCATGACCTCATTAAATGACATTTTTACCCGTATAAAAATATTTTTTTTTGTATATATTATTTAGTGATTTGATGCCTCACAATTTCTCATTTTCCATACATAAGGATATATTAAAAAAAAGCATAAAAAAATTACGACAATAAATAAAACTAATTGGTTATGATGTTTTTTATTTTATTTTTCTTAAATAGCGAGTGTTGTAGCAAGAAGCAAACATATCTTACCAACGATAGATCTTATTCTTTCTTGTATACATGTTCTGTTTTTTGGTCGGGTTTGTAAATTTATAATGCACATAGTTTTGCTACCAATAATAATAACATGAGTTGTTCCATTCCACGCACAATGAGTCAAATAACAAATCTCTTGCTTATAAGAAACCAAAACAAGGCGCATGCTATAACCTTAATTATTTGCCACAACCACGACATTCCAAATCATATCCATAATTGAATTTCTATTCAATAATAAGGACGAGATTATGTTTGCGGTTTCAAACTGCGGTGACAATCATAAATGTGGTTATAATGTAAACTTTTATATTTCTTGACAATATTGTTCCAAATGCAATTGTGGTGTTTTTGTGAAAAACTCTACATCTGTTATATTAATGTTGGAGTTGCAGCCTATAATTTAAAATTATATTGTTGATATCATAGAAATTTATGATTAAATATGGATGATGTGATTGTAGTCTCATTCATAGAGATATATTATAAAAATTTCGATAATGTAATCACAATCTCAATTATATATGAACCGTTACTTAAATGTGTATTGTAATATATATTAGAAAAATTTATAATTAAATATAACTAATACAATTGTAATTGTTACTAATCAAATGATTAAAATATATGATTTATCAAGGAGATTTCCTCTAATGTAGAAAAAATCTCATTTCTTATTATTATAAATTACATGAACACTTTACATTTGGATATCATTGATTTTCCCTAGAAGTTAACAAGTACTCCCTTTGCAAAAACATAAAAATACAGTATTATATATATTGCCCTCTAAATTAACCATTTCCCAAACCAAAAAAAAAAAAAATCACTCAATTCTTTTCAGCTCTTCTTCTATTGGTAGACCAAAACTTACTAAACATTCTTTTAGGCTTATTAGGAAGAGAACCAAGACTTTTAAATCTAGAACTTCTTCCAATTCCATTGCTTGCAACATCATTATTATTTTCATCATCTAATTCCTCCTCTGCTAGTTTCATCTTAAGACTTGAATTCTTTGTTGATTTGAATCCAGAAACACTTGAATTATCATCATGTTGTATACTTGTAGTAGAACTTAATCGTGATGAGTCAATTCCATTAGCTTCGAGTAATGCTTTGATGTTGCTTGACATGCAAGTAACCTTTTCACCAGATGCTGCTGCTCTTGCTTGCTCAATGAAGAGAACTTGGACAACAAGTCTTAGTGGAAGTAGCTCGTTTTGTGCTGCATGCATGCATGATTCCATGGATAGTTTTTTGCAATCTAGAATTCTGCATAATTTTTTTCTTTCTGTTTTGTTGAATTCTGAATGAACCTGCAATAATTTTTAAATATAAAAATTTAGATTTTAGAGATTATAAAAAGCACTGACATAGATACCAACATCAAACACAATACTGACACCAAAAATCTTAGTGATACATATTATTGCTATATGTTTATTCTTGTCTTATATTTAAGACAGGAGGAAATATTAGTAATTAAATCTTTAAAACAAAGTTTCTTCTTAAAATATTTACCTTAAGATAAGTGTCAACAGCAATGTATAGATCATCATGGTCATGTCTTGCAAATTCAGGTACAATTTCAGCAACATCAATGAATTTAGACAAAGGCAAATTCACATCCTTAGCAATCTCTTGAAGATATTTATCAACAAGCTTTGCAACCTTTAACTTCAAACCATGCGAAGCAGAATACGACCTTCGACTCTCAATCAACTCAAAATCAACATTCTCAGCCGAACGCGACCTCCTTCTCTCAGAACCAAACCTTCTTGAAGGACTAGTTGGTGTACTTTGATCTTGTTGCAACATAAACTCTTCCAATATATTCATAACTAAATCCACTTCATAAATCATATCATTTTCACTACAAGTCATTGAAGGTATTAAAAGATCATTCACTGTTGCTTCCTCCAATTGAAGTCCTACCCTTTTTGCCAATTCCATCTTCAAAGATGAAGAAACATTCAAAATGTTTGATGCATTCAATAGTTTAAGAAGAAAGCTACATGAAACAGAACCTTTTTCAGATGGAATCAAACTCACTATTGTTTCCAAAACCAAACGGTTCTTCGAAGTTATTTCGCTTTCTTTATCAATATCAGAACCAGAATCAGAATCATTCCGAATTTTTGGAATATTTGTTAACCATCTATAAGCATAAACTTTCAAAGCATCACCAACTATATTTGATTGTATCTTTCCACAAGATTTAATAGCTATCATAATCCTCCAATAAAGATCTAATCTCATTTCTGATAAATCTTCACCCCACCATCTTTTACTTTCTGTTCCACTACAAGATACATCATCATTTCTATGATACAAAATCACTTTTGAAACAATAGCTTCAATGCATCTAGTTGTAATCGACAAATCCTCGGACCATAAAGACAATTCCTTTTTTGTGGTTTGTAATGTCACAATTGAATCTTTCCAACCTTTAAGGACACAAGAATTGAAGAAAACTTCTAACTTGTAAATCAAGTTACCTTTTTCTGCATCTTCTGTCATTTGTAAATATTCTGCAGCACATCTTACAGAAACAAAGTTGTATGGACTTATAGTTATTGTGATTCCATAGCAGAATTTTGCACAGAGTTCAAATGGTTCGATTCCACCCGGAAAATCGGGGAGTTGTACTATTTGATGATTTGGTGAATCAATTGAATCTGAACATAATCTTTGTAGGTGCAAAGATTTTGATAGCAGTGGAAACTGAAAAGCATCATCATGAACATTTTAGAACATAGGATAAAAAAGTATATTTATTTGGAAAAAAAATTAAATGGGGTTGTTTAATTAAATTAAATGTTGATTATCTAAACTTCAAAAGTTTACCTTGTGAAGAAGATATCTAGTTCCTTTAACTTGAATTATGAGGTCACTTGAAACTTCAGAAGAGATTGATCTGCATATACAAATAAAAGAACAGAAAAAAAATTCATGTTAATTACCATAAGCTGATATATAATATATAATAATCTACAAAGAGCAAAAAAGAAAAATCAAATTAATTACTTTGTGAAATTAAATACTTTATGGTTTACCTTACTGACTCTGTAGTGTAGAAGGTATCTGGACGAGATCCTACTTTCATAAACTTCATGGATATGTTAAATGTTGATTTCTTCTATGTTAAATAATGTAATACAATATGAACAATGATTATAAGTTATAAAGTGTTGAGCCAAATTAATAAAAATTGAAGAACTCTAAGAGATAAGATATAGAAGTCACAAGAGGAAAGGAAAAACAAGAAGTTTGTTGAGGGAACAAATAATATAAAATAGTTTAGATAAAGAGTAGAAGAAAGAAAGGTTTAATTAACAGAAACTTAGGATTATGAAACACTATAAAATTATTTCTTTTACGAAAAAATAGTATTAATCTATAATTGGAAATTTTAAACAGAAAGGATTCAAGTGAAATGACAATTACAACAGATTCAGGTTTATAGATTAGAGACATATGCTGTTAAAGCACTTAACACAAACAGTAGCACAACAACCACCACAAAAAATACGAAACAAAATAAAAAAAGAACTATATTAACAAAATAAACAATGTTAAGAAAAAAAAAACAAAAAATAAAAACAAAATAATTCTACAATTGGAAATATTGTTAGTAAAGTTAATAATTTATTTTACGACATTAGGTGATCTATTAATTGAATTGGTAAATTGGTAATTAAAATTCTAACCTCGGTCAAATTAATTTTTAAGTTTTATAAATTGATAAATATATCTCTAAAATTATAAAATATTAATATTATATTTCTAAAATTATATCTCTATTATATCTCTAAAATTATAAAAAATATATCTCTAAAACCATATATCTCTAAACCATAGTCTTTAGTGTAATTTAATTTGTAATGGTTAACGGATAATAAACATGTGTGTGATTTAATAAATGTCAAAGAATACCTATTATTGTTATAAAAGAATATATTTAAAAACTACATTTTTGTGTAGTCTCTATCCTCCATTCAATCTTTCCTTCTCTAATATAAAGACTTTTGTTGCTTCTTGTGAAGGTCCTCTTGACAAAACTACATAATGGTTCATCCATTTGACTTATTTATTGTAATTGCAAAACTTAGTTTTACTATAAACTATTTTCTACTAAGCCCAAAGCGAAGTCCTAAACTCTCAAATGTTTTTAATTTAGTTACCAGCAAGAAAACTCTTGATCCAGCATTGTTTCCTCTAAGGATTTCGACATCCAACATATTTCTAAAAACATCGTGACATAATAATTGTGTTGTTGCATAAACTATTATTAGGATTTATGTTTAGCATCGACATCAATGGCGCACCTCTTTTGACTTTTAAAACATGCACTGACAAACTAACTTGATCAACAAAATTTAAGAATTCCTTCTGATATAAAGTGTCCCCTTCAACCTCGTCAAATGTTAACAAATTTTGTATTTCTCTAGGAAATTGGTTGATAATTATATCATTCAATTTTTTTATATCATCTACAATGCATCTTATCCATGCAATTTTAATAGGAAAAAAATATGTTTGATAAGATTTTAAATGGAATTATCTCCTTCCCATAATATTGCTATTTGTGGAGGTATCCTCACTATATCATAATGTTTGGTAGGTTTAACATCATCACCAATTCAAATAAGAAACTGTGAAAATTCAAGATTATGCACTGATTGCATATTTTGGCGCCAACCTAGGACTTTGGTATTTGTCCATAAATGAGATTATATAATAGGCGCATATACCTTTAGTGTTCCGTTAAATGCTTCCAAACAATATTTGTTGGTCATTGGGGGATGTGGTTTTTAAAACTTATGTTGATTGTATGATACTTTTTGCATCAGGTGAAAGGGTTTGTGTATATCAATTTGGCTTCAAATGAAAGAAATCTCTCTTAACAGAAACCTAACAACGTTACCTAGTAGGATGTGTGACATATAGAGATACTTAAGAGAGGTTAGTGTTCATTGCAAAAATATACGAGGATCCAACATTGGTTTTTATTTATCAATACATATGTTTTTTTAAAAGTTAATCAAAATGCCTCAATTTAAAAAAAATATACTAAATTGTCCTGGGATACAACCAATTGAAGGAATAATTTTATTTTACCGGAATGCGACTATGTATTACATGTTATTTATTTATTTATTTTTATTTTAACATTTAAATAATTATCAATTTAATTTATAAAAAATAATTAAAATATTAAATAAAATTATATTAATAAAATTAAATAAAATACATTAAATAAAAAAAATACATCAAAATTAATGTGGTGGATTAAATGAGCCAAAATAAATAATCTCTCCCTAATATTTTTGTAGATAAAATAGCTAACATAGTTTTATTTTGTTAACAATTCCTTCTTAATTTTACTCCAATTTAATAAATAAAAATAATAAAAATAAAATAGTATAAATAATAATTGTGTTACTAGTAGATAACAAAATAACACAATTCTATTTTCTTAACAACTCCTTTCTATTTTTCTCCGATCTAATAAACAAAAAAATATAAATAATAATAATAAAAAAAACATTATATTTTTTTGTGACATGTTAAGAAAATATAATTGTGTTGTTTTTTATCTATAATAGATTAGGGACATTGTATTTGTTTTTGCACTTGCACTAAATTTGATGTATTTTTTTCTATTAACATATTTTATTTAATTTTATTATTATTATTTATTATATTTATAATCTTTTATTTTTATTATTTTTTTATTTATTAAATCAGAGTAAAATTAGGAAGGAGACAAAATAAAATTGTGTTGCTGCAAAATATTAGGAACACCTTATATTTTTTGACACATTTAATTAACCACATTAATTTTTGATGTTTTTTTTCAATTTAATGTATTTTATTTGATTTTATTAATATAATTTTGTTTTTTTTATATTTTAATTATTTTTTATTAATTAAATTAACAATTATTCAAATATTAAAATAAAAAAAGAAAAAAAACATGCATTACATTCCTGGGATGCGAGCTCTTACCGATAAAAAAATTATTTCTTCAATTGGTCGCATCCATGTAAACTCTTGATGTTGCAAGTTAAGCAATTTGATATATTTTTTTTATAAAGTGAGTCATTTTGGTTAATTTTAAAAAAAAATGATATATTGATTAAAAAAAAACCTCCAACATCCAAGTGCTAGAGACATCGAAAGAGGTAAGTACAATTTCTCCTTCATTTTAAGATAAGAGGACTATTTTCGTGCATGTGATTAAATGACCTTTTTATTTAAGATTTAAAAAATGATTTTTACAGTATTTTATATTTTTGTTATAATATTTTCTTAAAAAAAATTTAAAAACAAAGTTTCAAATGAAAAATTGGTTTATATAGTTTATTTTAAAATATAATTTTAAGTATTTCATCTGTTTGCTACAAGTTTTTTGAACAATGAAATTTTAAAAAATGATTAGAATGAAAAGCTATTGTGAGAAGCTGTCCATAAAAATCATTTTTGAAAGATATATTTTTTTAAAAAAATGTAATTTTTATAATGTTAAAATATTTAAGTTATTGAATGTCAAACGTTATATTTTTAAACTAGAATAGAAGACCAAAAAGGTTTTTTTTTTTTTACAATATTTTTAAAAAAGAAATACCAAATTACTCATTTTTTCTTAGTTATAAGTTGCATTTGTAAATTGCGACTTTATTAAGGATGTTCAAGTTTGCAAAGACGATTTCCTTAAGAATTTTTTTAAATTAATCACACACACACACACACACACACACATATATATATATATATATATATATATATATATTCAGCAGTATGTTTTAAAAAATATTGTCAAAATGATATCTCTATTATAAATGAAATGAATATTAGAGAAAAAATGCCAATAAAATAAGAACTTAGTTATACTCGAAAATATTGTCGAAATGTTGCCGACTACTCTAGTCAATCTACACATTTTTTTTATAAAATTTGTAATGTTTTTTATGAATAATTTATATTATGATGACATTTTGGTTAATTTAAAAAAAAATATTCTCTCAAATAAATCGTCTTTATAAACTCAGACTTCTTAAGGAATTTGCCATTTGTAGAGTATAATTATAATTAGAAAAATAGATATTATAGTATATAATTTTCAAAAGTCAGTAGTTTGGTAAATTTTTTTCAAAAATTGGTTACTGAAAAACAAAAGACCAAAAATATAATTAAATATTTAAAAAAGACCAAAATGAATTACAGAAAACACCCTACAATTTCATAAAATTTCATGTCATATCCCAAAGTCAAAAGGGTCAAGTTCATGGACAAAAAGTACCCATTAATGTCTTCGCGCTAAAAAAAGCGAACAAATTCAACCAATCTCCTCTCTTTCCCTTTCTTTCCTCTTCACAACCAAAAATTCGCTTTCCAAATCCTACCTCCCAAAAAACGACCTTCAAATTTCCGAACCTTAAACATCACCTCAAAACGCGCCTCCACGCGCCGCCATCATCCACTTCGCCGTCTTTTGAACTCAACATCATGGAACAACCGAAGCCGGAATCGGACATCAAATTTCATACCCCGAACGGAGAATCCGCCGCAGCGAAGGGATCCGGATTGGGATCTGGATCGGAATCGCAAGGCACCGCATCATCGTCGTCCGGTAGCATGAAGAAATCGGTACATTGGAGTCCGGAATTGGTTACGGAATCAACGTTCACATCTTCCCCTCAAGGACAGCGTTCAAATCCATACTTCTCGAATTCTCCTTCTTTCTCTCAATCTCCGTCTTCTTTCAACGTCATGGGTTAGTATTCCGCTGATTTCTTTTTTGTGTCGTCATTTTCATAATTTTATTAATTTCTTTCGGCATACAATTTTCTTTATCATTTATTAAAGTTGCGGTTAATAAATTTTTTATGTGATTTGAACTTTGTGTTATAAGGTTAAACTCTTACTACTGAATTGACAATCGATATGTGTGTGAATTTGATTTGCATGTTAATGGAATGGATATATGTTGTTGATGTTTTGTGTGTTATTGTATTGTTGGTTGTGATCAGAGACGGTGGTGACTGTTCGTAATGTGCTGGGAAGATGGGGTAGGAAGGTGGGAGAGGCAACTCGGAAGGCTGAGACTCTCGCTGGAAACACTTGGCAGCACTGTAAGTTTTTCGTTGTTCTGTTTCTTTTTCTCAAGTAGGTGCAAGTTGAATGGTGTTGGTGTTGGCATTTGAGTAACCAAATTAAGAAACTAATTATTAGAGTAAGGATTCAAGTATGAAAGAGATTTTAATATGTAGTTCGAGTATTTGTCAGAAATGTCCATTTGGTGTTGTGTGTTTATGATCTGTACCGTGGTTTATGTTAAGGGAATTAGCCCTTCTGCTAGACTTAGCTACCATTGGTTCCTTTTTCAGAAGAAAAATGACAAGTTTATGATAAAATAATTGCCAGTAATAATGTGGTTCATTCTGTATTGCTTGTATGGAGGGTTTATGATTTCTTAAGTTATTTTGACATGTGTTCAAATGTTCATGATCCTTTTAGCGACTTTCTATTTTGAGTTTTTGGGTTGGTTTGATATATTCATAGAATTGAGTGTGAGGAATTTTCTGATGGGTATACCAAACTATCCTTTGTTGTACATTGACCTTAGATGCTGTAGAACTTATTGAACATTTCCTTTATGGAACATTTCCAATGTACTTGACCAATCTTTTCTCTTATACTCTTTTGTTTTCACCCTCTCATTATCAACATTGAACCATCTTTTTTAAATAACTAAAACGTGCTTGTTATGTTATGTTGTATTTAAGTGAAAACAAGCCCCAGCATGGCTGAAGCTGCTATGGGAAGAATTGCCCAGGGAACGAAGGTCCTGGCAGAAGGTGGATATGAGAAGATATTCCTGAGTACATTTGAGACTGTTCCAGAAGAACAACTTCAGAATTCTTTTGCATGTTATCTATCCACATCAGCTGGTCCTGTAATGGGTGTTTTGTATATATCCACGGCAAAGATTGCATATTCTAGTGACAGTCCTATTTCCTACAAATCTGAGGACAAAACAGAATGGAGTTATTATAAGGTACATATTCAATACTCTAACGTAGCAAATGGCTATTGACTTTATATCATGAACTGCTAACAAGATTTTGGTGTAGTCTATCTGAGTGGCTTCTGAATATGTACTTGAGGTGTTATATGTTAAATCTAGTCAGGCAATAGCTCATGAAACTGTTAATGATGAGAAGTGTCATTATGTTTGCTCTTCTTGACTACTTATTGGTATGCATTCAATTACTACTTAAATAAAATACTGGGATGACTGAGAACTCATAACTGCTCTATAGAGGAGGAGATATATAACAGACAAGACTTCAGCTTTTTTATATTTTATCATCTAAATACATGATAGTTTATGGCCTGTACCTTTATCATTGCCCTCTTGTTTTCATAATCACTCTGGGTTTTTTGTTTTGGGTACAATTAGTGTGGTTTTTAATTCCCTTGATTTGTGCTTTACTCTCAAATAATATTGAGAAATCTCTATAAAATAATAACCCCAATTACCTTAATTTTTCTGTTATCCAGAACTTGCAGCAATGTATTTTTCACATCCACGTGTCTTTTGTTCATTATAATGCAAAGCTAGTTAAAAAAATGTCAGTTAGCATGACGGTATTCACCAACATAAAGGCAATCTGAGTTCTGAGGTTTAATGCAGAAATAGTCTATATTATCTGTTGGTTGTAAGCCTGTCTCAGTCTTTAAAATTTGAACATGGGTGTCAGCTATCTTAGTGCAAGAATAACTAGACTAAATGATTTGTGTGCATTTACATTGAGAATGGAGATATTAATTATTTAATTTAGTAGAACCTGGCCAAATAAATCCAAATATTAAAGATATTTTATCTCAGCTCAATTACAAAATAATTCTGACTCAAGCTCGAGTCATGTGCTGCCTACGATCTGCTGGAGCCTGTACATCATCTTTATTGATTTTGCAGATGTCCGCAATCCTCAACTGACAATCTAGTTCATCCGCTTCACGTGGTCAGTCATAAAATAATGGATCTAGGTTCAAGGTGAAATATATGCCACCTAATATAGCCGGTCATAGGAACCAACTGGTATTAAGGGAAATACTTCCGGAACAAAATTTTATTAGAGAACTCCTTTGTGTACAACTCTAGGCAGATTTGAGAGTGCCTAACCTCCTAACAAATTCTGAGTTACTCACGAACTGCTAACTAATTCTGCTTAATTTCTATTTATTGGCCCTTTACCTAACCACCTAACCCCTTTACTAACTAATAGACAAACACTAAAACAACTACTTAGGTATATCTATAAGAGGAGTACTACTCTTTAAAGAATATGTCTATGGTTTCTGATATTTGATGCAATGGGCAACCAAAAGTATCTGAAAATGACTGACTGACTTTAATAACTATCTATCACTCATATTTTTTCAGTTGTTATTAACCAATGCCAATCATTTTATTCTTGTTAAACTCTTTTGGTCACAGATTTTTCCCAAAGCATGTGGCCACCTCAAGAGTGAAACCTGGATTAAAAAGAACTTATTAGAGAATAGTTGCATTGTTTAGTAGGTCAGTCTCCAGTTCAGTTGCAGAAAGTTTTAGCTGTTATAATTTGATATACGTATACGGTGGCACGATAGTGTGCGATAGTGGTATGGCGGAGAAAACTCAGCGTCCACTTCGACGCTTTCTGGCGGCAAGCCACGTGCAGCAGGCGTAGTGTTCAATGCCAAATTGGTGTAAAATCGATGTGCATTTGCTGTTTCACATTCTCCTTCTAAGGTTCAAATATGAAATCTCTCAAATACCCGTTTTTCTTAATGTTCTGTTTTTTGAGGGTATACTGGTCTTTTTGAATGTGTTTAAGTCGCCTCCTATTTAACTATTCTTTTCCTTTGTGAATAAGATTCTTCTGCGACGGTTCTTCTGCTTCATCGCATGGGAAGCCGACATCATATTCTCCTGCGCGAGGCACACTGCTCTGTTCTTTTGGTTTTCTTTCCTTCTTCTGTGTGAGAAGCCCACCGCTCTGTTCTTGAGTATTTATAGTTTGTATACTATTTTTTAGCCTTTGCAATAGCGGCTATTCCACTATACGCTATACTTCTATATGGGTTTTGGGTTACCATGCTCCATGCCGCCATTGGAGATTATCAACATAGTTGTATATGTTAGTTGTCATAGTTGAGGGAATTAAAGTTAGTTAGAATTAATTAGTGGAAATTACAGAAAATAAGGCATGTTTCTTACATGAGGAGATATTGAAAGAGAGATTTGAGATGGTAGCTAGTCTTTTGAGTTAATTGAGGTTTTTGGGCATTGGGAGGTTACAACCCGAGTAGTTCTGCAATGTTGTTCTGTGATCAAGAGGAATTTACCCTATTTCTTTGTAATAAAGTTCCAGTTCGTATTGTAACTGTTAGCTTTTAATTGTTCATAATATGTTAAAGTGTTAAGGGTTCTATGTACCAGCAGCTTCTGTTGGATTTAGTTGGCTGTTTTAAGTCTTTTTCAACTGTACTGCTGATTTCTTAAATGTTTTTATTTTGAAAACCTGTCTTCTTAAATGTAAGAACATATCACCGGGTTCAATAGAATATGTAATACACAGTTCCTCAGTGATTTCTCTCCTGCATTTTACTATTCTTTACATAGTCACAATTTTCCACCTTTCCTTTATTTCATGGATCATGCTCAAATTCTCTAAGGCTCTCTTTGAGAGTTTGGAGGGCAGGGGAGGACGTTGGAAAAGGGGAGGGCTTTGGGAAGAGGGGAGGAGGAGGATAAGAAATAGAAATCTTCCACCTTATTTGAGAGTTGTTTTGTGCATAGATAATGCGAAAGGGATGCATATGATTAATGCATTTTAAATTGAGATTATTATAAAGAGATGAAACGGATTTGAAGAGTTTATCTAAGCCCTCCAAAACCTTTCAAAATTCTCCTCCGATGCTTGTTTTGAGTTTTGGCCCTTTTCCACATTTCTTGCTGAGTTTGGGATCATTTATTTACTAATCTGTCCCCACACACAGTTGAAGCTGGCTTAACTTTCTTGATCCAAGCTTCCTTGCCCTTCAAAATTTGGGGCCATGCTTTCCTGACAATATTTTACCCTACCAATCAATTCCCTAGTACATCTGGAACCATGTATTCCTTAGAACGGTTTAACTTAAGAATCGATGTCCCATTTCATTTGTAAACGTTGGTGTTCCCTGTGTTCATTTATTTCACAAGTCCCCTTACTATAACTTTCTAAAGGTTGTTATTACGCACTATCCTTGCGTCCTAATAATCATCACAAGCTAAAATTTTGTTCTGTTGAACGTACATTTCTGAGGGTGTCTTGTTTAATGAATTTCGGTTTCCCTATTCTTCAAAGGTTAGATTCACACCTCAACTAGTCTCTCTCCCTTGTTACTCCTCTCCTCAATCCCTATTTCTCTCCCTCTTCCATTTGAGTTACAAGAACTGTTGTTGGCTTTTGTAATTGTTATTTAGCTTTTAGATGTTCTGTATTCTCAAGAATTAGGGTAAAAATATATTTTATTGAATTGAAATATGTTGACTATACATCAGATATATATACAAGGTTACTACACAACCAAATCCCTATTAGTACTCCAGTACTCCTATATAACTAAATCCCTATTAGTTCCTATACAACTAAATCTTTATACTTGAAGGATATTTTTAATAATCAAACAAAAACATGTTTTGACACTACCCCTCAAGCTGGTGAATAGGTGTTTTCCATTCCCAGCTTGAATATAATTGTTTCAAAGTTGTTGTTGTTTAGCCCTTTAGTTAGAATATTTGCAAGGTTGCCTTGGGAGGAGACATATGGAATGCAAATTAGGCCACTATCGAGTTTTTCTTTGATAAAATGTCTGTCAACTTCAATATGTTTGGTTTTGTCATGCTGCATTGGATTGTGTGCTATGCTAATAGCAGATTTATTATCATAATAGAGTTTCATTGGTTCATCCCACTTTATTTATCTTTAGGTCCTCCAAAATGATCTTCAACCTTAGTAACTTGTATATCCCTTGTGCCATTGCCCTAAATTCTACTTCAGCATTGGATCTGGATACCACACTTTGTTTCTTACTCTTCTAAATCACAAGATTCCCACATAGAAAAATGCAATATCCTGTGGTTGACCTTTTATCTACAACTGACCTTGCACAATCATCAATATATGCTTTAAGACCCCCATTTCCATTTCGTCTGAACAAAATTCCTCTTCCTGGAGTTCCTTTCAAATATTGCACGATTCTGAGTGCAGATTGCAAATCTACCTGCTTTGGTTAGTACATGAATTGACTAACTAGGCTTACAACAAAGGGAACATCAGGTCTAGTTGACAAATATGAGTCTTCCAACTAATCTTTGGTACATTTTCTTGTCAACTGCAATGTCTTCTTCTGTATTTTCCAACTTTAAATTTGGATTGATGGTGTACTCCCTGGCTTGCATGCTTTCTTGCCCGTTTTTGTAGAAGATCTGTGATGTATTTTTGTTGGGATATGAAAATCCCTTTCTTAGAGTGAGTCACTTCAATTCCCAAGAAATACTTCAATTTTCCCAAGGTTTTAATCTCAAACTCCTGGCTAGGTGTTGTCCTAACAGTTGTTGCTCCTTTTCATCAACCGGTCACTATATTGTCGTCCACATATACTGTTACTCCCCTTGAGAGTGTTTGATAAAGAGAGTATGATCTTCTTGGCTTTGTTTGAAGCCTAGACCCACCACGACTTTAGCCAACCTCCCAAACCATGCTCGTGGCGATTGTTTAAGCCCATATAGAGCATTTTTTAGCTTACAAACGGTGTTTGGTAGCAATATGTTCACTGTATCCAGGGGGGTCAGTCCATATAAATCTCTTCTTCTAGATCTCCGAGGAAGGCATTTTTTACAACAAATTGGTGCTAGTTCCAACTGTAATTAGTTGCTAGAGATAATATCTCCCTGATGGTATTCATTTTTGCAACCGGAGCAAATGTTTTCAAGTAATCCACATCATACGTTTGAGTAAATCCTCTAGCTACCAACGTTGCCTTGGGGTCAGCCTTGTACTTGTATACCCATTTGCATCCTACAGGTTTCTTTCCATTTAGTAGAGGGACCAAATCCTAAGTACCATTCTTGTCCAGTGCTTCCATTTCGAAGTCCATGGCTTGTTTCCATTTCCTGTCAGACAATGCTTCATATAGAGAGGTAGGTATGTTGTATAGTGGTAGTGTTCAAGCTTGTGAGAAAGGCTTTATAGGTAGGTGAAAATTGTTCAAAGCATAGCTAGTTGGATAAAGAGTAGGGTGGCTTATTAGTACATGTTCTAGTATTCCTCCTAAGGGCAATTGGGATATGAAGGTCATCATAAATTGGTGGTGTGTTGGATTCTAATTCCTGTGCATAGGCGTATTCATAGATTGAATCAGTAGAGTTTGAAGCGTCAAGGGAAATTACCTCATGTAAGGTCGAATTGAAGTCATGGATGTGAATAGATTTAGGAATGACCTTTGTTCTTCATGTATATACTAGATTAGTCCTATATCTTACATTAGCCTCATCATTTCCATCTTCATCTTTTTCAAAATCAATTTCAGTCTCAATTTCTGGTTCAAGAGTAACTCAGGAAGTAGAAGAGACTCATATTCCTTACTTGTGTTCTCCCTTGAAGATGAGTTTGACCAAATAAACTTTCTTGTTCATGGAAGGTGATATTTCGGGAGACAAATTTTTTTTGGGATTATGGATAATAACATTTGTAGCCTTTTTGGGTAGAAGAGTACCTGATAAAGACAAGTTTTAAGACTCTAGGATCAACTTTCCTTTTACTATCACTATGGATATGGACAAACGACTCATCCAAATATTCTGGCAGTAAGATTACTACAGGTGTACACATTAGAGTAGAACGAGGACAGGGTCTTCATGGAAATTTTTAAGGTAAGGACACTAGAAGGTAATCGATTTATGAGATACGATGCAGCTAAAACCAACCCCCTCAAAAAATATTTGGAACTTTATTTTGAAATAACATCACTCGAGTTTGATCTAACAAGTGTCAATTTTTCCTCTCAACAATCCTATTTTGTTGGGGGTGTTTTAACACATGAGAACTCATGAATATTGTCCTCCTTTTGACAGAAAGAATTAAGTTCGTGATTGAAGTAATCTTTGACATTATCAGACCTAACTCTCTTAATACTCACTCCAAATTGGTTTTTTTATCATGGAGAAGAATTGTACAAACACAAAACTGACTTCATATTTTTGTTTTAGTAAGTAAACCCAAGTAACTCGAGTATAGTCATCAATAAAGGTTACAAACCAACGGGCTCCTGATATATTTGAAACATTAGAGGGATCCCATATCAGTATGAACTAAATGGAATGGAGAAGTACTCATTTGGTTACTAACTGGAAAAGGTACACATTTGTGTTTAGCAAGCTCACACACCTTACAGCGAAGACTTTCTACCTCTAATTTTTTGAAGAGGGAAGGAAACAACTGTTTTATGACTCTGGATGAAGGATGACCTAGGCGACAGGTGTACAAAATGACCTTGTCTCTGTTGGTCTTTATTGATTTAGAAAGGAAAAAAAGCTGCTATTTCTGAGTAAATTTGGAGGAAGATTTTGATTAACCAAGTAATAAAAACCATTCCATTCTCTAGCATTACCAATTGTCCTCTCTGAATTCTTGTCCCGAAGGACACAAGATTTGTTATAGAAAACAATACATGATAGGTCTTGTGTTAGTTTTTGTATGGAAATTAAGCTAGTGGACGATTTAGGAATATGAAGAACATTTCTTAGAGTTATGGATGAGTTTATTTGGACATCTCCTTGACCTGTTGCAGTTATATGGGTACCATCTGCTGTGGATATTTTCTTGTTGTTGGGACAAGGTGAATAAGTGGAGAAGTGTATAGGTAAGGGTGTCATGTGGTTAGTGGCTCCAGAATCCAGTATCCAATATTGGTTATAGGTTGTATCTGAAGCATTAAATCCAAAAGAAAATTAGTTACCAAGAGGAAGTGTACTTGTATATACCAGAGAACTAGTACATGTTGGTTTCTCCAACTTAATAAGAAATTATCTCATCTTATCTACTTCATCTTCATTGAATTGAGCCAATCCACTTTTGATTTCTTTAGCTGTCATATCCATATAATCAGCAGACAAACGATATTAGAGATGAAAGATTGATCTATCAAACAAAACAAACTTCAAACGTCCAAAAAATATCCACAAACTGCAAGTGTGATATAATGTTGCAACAGAAAATTCCGAGCAAAAACCGTGAGCTTCAAATGATCCACTAACAAAAGTGCTCCGATCAGAAAGTGAACCCCCAAAACGAAACGAGAAACAGCCGAACTACAATCTGGTTGAAAATGGCAGTGAATGGAACGGAGGTCTAGAACGCAGCGTGTGGACACCACGTGTCGGAGATGATGTCGCAAGTGGGCGTCACGCACCAAACTGGAAGGTGTCTGTGAATAGGCTGTTGACAGTGTGACGCTTTGGATTTCGGCCGATCTAATGGAGGCGAGTCTTGTGGTGTGGGCGGTATTCCTCAAGGATCTGCAAAGTGTAAAAAGATTCCTCCATTTTTAATTTTTACGCCTTAAACTAAATAAGATCTGCAGTGGCAGCTCTGCTTCTGCATTTCATGACTCCGGATTTCAATTTGCTCAAGATCTTCTCTTTCCGCAATTTCTTATCTGCAAAATAGTTACTTAGCCGCATCCATTTCTTTCGTGTTCCTACCATAGTAAATCATTTTATTCATATTTTTTCTGTAAGAATATTGCACAAAACATGTTGCATAATAACATCACACATATTCCACTTTTTTTCTTCTTTAAATTGTTTAATCTAGAATAATATTGCACTTGGTCCAAAAAAAAAGAATAATGTTACAGCAAGTGATATATTGGTTGATATGGTGTATTATGATGATTGTAGGTAGTCATTCCGTTACATGAGCTAAAAGCAGTAAATCCTTCATCCAATACAGCCAATCCTGCTG
>NC_021166.2:20655002-20719461 GCF_000331145.2 Cicer arietinum
AGTACATCCAAGTGATCTCTGTGGACAATCATGAATTTTGGTTTATGGGCTTCTTGAACTATGAGAGTGCTGTGGGCTTCCTGCAAGATGCACTTCAAACAGGCAAAGTATTACAGTCAGAAGCATAGTCTGTTTATACGTTCTAGTTTTAAACCACCAAATATATGTCATGCCTTTTTACTGTAGGCCTGGAACTGTTGATAAACAACAGCTAATTTTTTTGCAATTTTGTGGATATGAATTTACTGTAGGCTTCATACCTTGGACCATTTGTGGGAATCCATTGGAATAGTTAGAAAAGTGCGTTGAATTTTTCTGTTCTCAGATCATTGCATCTGATTTTTAAGGCAATTTGTTACTCCCTCGCATCATATGTTTTATTTGTAAGATTTGTTTATTTCATATTATGTCTCTTTTTATTACTACGAAATAGTAACTACTTTTTTTAATTCATTTTTATTTACTGTATCTTAACTTATCAATTAACAATTATTAATATAAAGTATTTTAGTAAATAAAATTTATTTTATCATTGAAATTAACATAATTAATTAATTTTTTAAAACTGTAAACAACATGAAGGAGACATTATAATGAAACAGAGGGAATATCAATTATAATTGGTAAGTTATGTTTGTTTGAGTTTAATTGCTATGGAATGCTGGTGTAAAAAGTTTGGTAGCCTATTTTTCCACCTTCCTATGTTATCAAAAGCTTTCAATTAACATATTTGAATTGATTAATCAAGATTTATCATTCTGGATGTGTTTAGATATTTGGATTGGTCAATTTAGAGAATATTAGAAGGTGAAAGAAGAAACTTTTAAAAAAAGTTATACTTTGAGCACATCAAACTATTTATGGGTATAATTTTATTGGTAGTTCTAGTAAAATTTAAATATCTCTAATGCTCTAATGATTAAGATTCACTAACAATATAAAAATCATTTACATTGATAATGCATTTGAACTAAATCTGTTTTGTTTTTCTCTATTGAACAGTTCATAATATTTGTTTCATTTCATATTGTGAGAGTCATTTTCCATATAATATAGTTAAGATAAGTTTTTTTTATTTTTTTTTTTATTTTTGGTTTTGAAATAGTCAATGTTAGCAATTATTTGTTAGTTTTGATAGAGAGAAAGTTGAGTTCATGATCTCTTTGTCAATTCAATTCCTCCAAAATCATCAAACAACATTATAATTAGTTGTTAATTTTATTAGAGGGAAATATTGAACCTATGATCTATTTATCATTCAAATTCTCTCAAACCACTTATATAAATAATTAGCCTGTTTTGATTATTTTATTGTTCCATTTTAGTGAAATTATAGTTAACTTTTTCTTACTTTACATTTCGTTTTGTTAAACTTTTCCTAAAATGTGTTCTTCTCTCAAAATGTCAGTTTATTTCTTGGAAATTTTAGAATTGTGATTTAATATTATTCTGTTGTGTCGATTGAGATAGGTAAATATTTATCATGATAATTTGATTATTCTAAAGTAAGAAATTAATAAAGAAAATAAATAAATGATTGATATTATAGATTTGACTCATTTAAAGTGATAAATTAGTAAAATGAGTAAATCTAAAGTGATAAATGTTTGTTTAGTAAAATGACACCATTGGGAGTTAGGAAATTATACTATGTACCCCCAATTTTATGTGAGATATTTCCAAAATATTGGATAATATATGTATGTATAATTGGTGATAATTAACATGAAATTGTTGTTGGTTTAGTGATTGTTTTCATTGTGTGGAAACATAAGGTCACGAGTTTGAAATGTGATTCTTCCTTATTTTTTGAATAAATTCCACCTTGAAAAGACGTGATTGTTAATTAAAAATGGAAAGGCATAGCAGCAATTCGAACTCCGATTCTCACGCGAACAGAGGCACTGATTAACCAACATACCAGTGCAATGCTTCAATAAATAACTGAACGTTATATGTATATAGCTCTTCTTAAACAGTGGCAGAACCAAGAATTGCAACACTTTCTCTATTGACATTATTTTTCCTATAAATAGGGCCACTTTGGACAGAATGAAAAACACGAATTCTAGTGATTGTCATCCACTTTTCTTACCTATTCTTATATGCTAAGTCATTTTATTCTTTTCTAATGCATGAGTAAAAAATAAGAATCATTCTTTTATAACATACTATTGAAAGATACTCTTTGTGTGAAAGTGCAAATCATATCAAGGTTTTTCAAAGTACCCTGAAGGGGATTTGTTGGTTATCTCATTTGCATCCGATTGGTGGGGGCGAATCGCACCTAAAGGCTAGTGTAACAACACACTTTGGAATTTGCTACATTTAATCTTCATCAACAACTTCACTATTAAAGTCTTGCAACATTGTTACCAAAACAAATCCAACAATCTTTAGGTTCGATTTTATTTTCAATCCATGGCTGCATCACTCAAAGAAATGACTTCTAATTTTGTGAAGTTGGAGAAATTCGATGGAGGAAATTTTATCCGTTGGCAGAAAATGATGAAATTCCTTCTAACAACTTTGAAGGTGGTGTATGTTTTGAACACCACAAGACCGCTGGAGAAGGAAATGGAAACATTAGCAGAAATAAGAGAAAGACAGAAGTGGGACAATGATGAGTATATATGCATGGGCCATATTCTCAACAGAATATATGACTCCTTGTTCGATATATATCAAAGTAGCATCTCTGCAAAGGAACTATGGGAGAAATTAGAGTCAAGATACATGCAAGAAGACGCTACAAGTAAGAAGTTTCTTGTTTCTCAATTTAATAATTATAAAATGGTTGATAGTAAATCAGTAATGGAACAAATGCATGAACTTGAACGTATTCTTAATAACTACAAACAACATCAAATTCACATGGATGAAACCATTATTGTATCCTCCATAATAGACAAACTTCCACCTTCGTGGAAAGATTTCAAAAAATCTATGAAACATAAGAAAGATGACATATCACTTGAGCAATTGGGTAATCACCTTCGTTTAGAAGAAGAGTATCGTAAAAAAGATGATACTAAAAACCAATTTTCTCATGAAAAGGTCCATGTAATGGAGGAAGGAAATTCAAGCAAATCTTTTAAGAAAAGAAATCGAGATTTTGATAAATCTCATGAAAAATACAATGGTAATAATGAACAACGAAAGAAAAGAAAAGGAAGTTGTTATCATTGTGGAAAACCAGAACACTTTAAAAATGAGTGTAGGTTCTTGAAAAGGAAGAACAAAGACAAGAATTCAAGTGCAACAAAAGATAATCTTGTTGCTGTCATTTCTGAACTCAACATGATTGAAGATGTTGAGTCTTGGTGGATAGACTCTGGTGCTACCCGCCATGTGTGCAAAAAGAAAGAAGTATTTAAGACCATTGATGAAGAAGATGGAAGTATTTTGTACATGGGAAATGTCTCAATTGTCCAAGTCAAAGGAAAAGGAACAGTGGAGATTGAATTCACTTCTGGAAAAGTACTTACTCTTAAAGATATATTTTATGTTCCTGATGTTAGGAAGAAATTGATTTATGTACCTTTATTTAATAAGTTTGATTTCAAATGTGTATTTGAGGGAGATAAAGGTGGTATGTTTGTAGGGAATGGTTACCTTTGTGAGAATATGTTCAAATGTAATGTTATCAGTAACTATAATAATAATATGATTTCTGCTTATATTGTTGAGTCTTGTGATTTATGGCATATGCGACTAAGACATATTAACTTTAGAAAATTGAATGATATGATGAAATCAAATTTAATTCCGACTTTTGATAAAAATTCAAATTCATGTACTACTTGCATGCTAACTAAAATTACAAGACAACCTTTTAAAAGTGTTGAAAGAAGTTCTAAGGTATTAGATTTAATTCACTCTAATGTATGCGATTTACATGGTTGGCCTACAATTGGTGGTAAAAAGTATTTTGTCACTTTCATTGATGATTACTATAGATTTTGTTATGTTTATTTAATGCACTCTAAGAATGAAGTTTTAGACAAATTTAAAATATTTAAAGCACAAGTAGAACTTCAACATGAAACTTTTATTAAGTGTTTTAGAAGTGATAGGGGAGGAGAGTTCTATCATCATGAGTATTTTGAGTCCACTGGTATTGTGCATCAAACAACTGCACCATATTCCCCACAACAAAATGGAATTGCAGAAAGGAAAAATAGGATATTAGAAGAAATGGTGAATGCCATGTTATCCTATTCTGGTTTATCTAAAGGTTATTGAGGGTGAAGCCACGCTAACTGCATGTTATTTGCTAAATAGAGTTCCCAATAAAAGGAACAAGATAACCCCATATGTACTCTGGAAGAAAAGAAAACTCAATCTTAACTATATAAAAGTTTGAGGCTGTAGAGCAATTGTTAAGGTTCCTGAACCAAAAAGAAAGAAATTGAGAGAAATAGGAATTGAAAGTGTATTTATGGGCTATGCTGAAAATAGCAAGGCCTATAGATTCATGTTTGTTGAATCTAATGACTCATATCCTATTAACACAATGATTGAGTCAAGAGATGCAATTTTTCAAGAAAATAGATTTAACTCAATTCCACATCCCAAGGAAACTGTATGTTCTAGTGTACAAAGCCTAGAAAATAATGCATCTAATAATGATACTTTAACATGTTCAGAACCCAGAAGAAGTAAAAGAGCCAGAAAAGAGAAAGATTATGGCCTAGACTTCTTTATGTTCCTTGTAGAAGGTACAAATGATGTCAGAACAGTTATGGACCAATTTGCTACAATTTAGAGAGTGACCCATACACATATGAAGAGGAAATAAAGTCTCAAGACTTTTCCTTTTGGAAAGAAGTCATCCAAGAGGAAATGGACTCAATTATGGGGAATAAAACTTGGAAATTAGTAGACCTCCCACCTGGATCCAAACCAATAAGTTGTAAATGGATCTTTAAGAAGAAAATGAAAGTTGATGCTAGCATTGATAAATTCAAAGCTAGACTTGTTTCCAAATGGTTTACACAAAAGGAAGGTATCGACTACTTTGATATTTATGCACTTGTTGCAAGAATTGCATCCATAAGAGTGCTTTTCGCACTAGCTTCTATCTATAAGTTTGTAATCCATCAAATGGATGTTAAAACTGCTTTCCTAAACGGAGAGTTAGATGAAGAGGTGTATATGAAACAACCTGAATGATTTGTTATCGAATGACACGAACATAAAGTGTGTAAATTGACTAAATCCTTACACGGGTTAAAACAAGCACCCAAACAATGGCACCAAAAGTTTGATAAAGTTTTGCTTTCTAATGGATACAAAATAAATGAATTTGACAAGTGTATTTATAGTAAATTTCATAATGGAAATGGTGTTATGATTTGTTTATATGTGGATGATATGTTAATCTTTGGCACAAATATAGATGAGGTAGAAAAAACTAAATCTTTCCTATCAAAAAATTTTGATATGAAAGATTTAGGTGAAGCAGATGTGATTTTAGGAATTAAAATCATTAGAGATGGAGTAAATATTGGTTTATCCCAATCTCACTATATTGAGAAAGTGCTAAAGAAATTTGATCAATTTAATTGCAAACCTGTTTCTACTCTATTTGATCAAAATGTTAGATTACAACCACATAAAGGATGCCTATTTGACACAACTAGATTATTCAAAGGTAATTGGATGCTTGATGTATGCCATGACATGTACCAGACCTGACATAGCATATGCTGTAGGCAGATTAAGTCGGTATACTAGCAATCCAAGTAAAGAACATTGACAGGCTGTTAATAGAGTATTAAAATATTTAAAAGGAACAATTAACTATAGTTTAATCTATAGTGGATATCCTTCAATTTTGGAAGGATATACATATGCCAGTTGGGCAACTTATGTTGATGATTATGCTTCCATAAGTGGATGGATTTTCAACCTTGGTGGAGGTGCAGTTTCTTGGGGATCAAAGAAACAAACTTGCATTACCGACTCCACCATGGCTGCAGAGTTCATTGCCCTAGCTGCAGGTAGTAAAGAGGCAGAATGGCTAAGAAATTTGTTATATGAGATACCAATTGGGCTTTGGCCAATGGCACCAGTATCCATACATTGCGATAGTCAATCCACACTGTCCAAAGCATATAGCCAAGTATATAATGGAAAATCTAGACATATTGGTCTAAGACATAACTATGTAAAGGATTTAATTTTAAATGGAGTAATATCCATAGTGTTTGTAAGAACTGAAAAGAATCTTGCAGATCCTTTGACGAAAGGTCTGACAAGGGACATGGTGTTGAAGACATCATTGGGGATGAGACTCGAGCCCATATCTAATTAATCATCAATTGTGAAAAATCGACTCACACTTGAGTAACATCAAGTCTTGAGTTCAATGATAAAAGTACGCTATTAGAATGATTTCGAGTACTTGAATATAGATACATCCCAAATGTTGAAAGTACTTGGACTATAAGTATAAAGTTGGAAGGTTGAGTTTTACTCTTAATAGACATATAACATAAATTTGTTGAAATACATATTACGAGTGTGTTTCTGATATAGTCTACCTATGTGAGGATAAAGTGAGGCTGCTTCGAAGAGTTAAAGGGCTTAACTCTTAAATTCTCATGAAAAGAGTACATGACACAAGGCCTTAACAAATGTTCATCTTTATAATTCTTTCGATAGTACCGAGATTTCATGTGTAAGTTGTGCACACTTGTTCTAATGAATAACTGGTTCAAAGCTTGTCTACCAATCTATTCGGGATAAGTGGAACCCATAACTTACTAAGTAGTGGTTCAAATCGTAAGATACCATTATCTGAAACCATGATATTTCCAAAATTATGGGACCAATGTATATTTTGAAAATGGTGGGGGATTGTGAGATATTTCCAAAATATTGGATAATATATGTATGTATAATTCGTGATAATTAACATGAAATTGTTGTTGGTTTAGTGGTTGTGTTCATTGTGTGGAAACATAAGGTCACAAGTTCAAACTGTGCTTCTGATTCAAGTTTTCCGATACGTAAAAGATTTATGGAAATTATTGGAAAACTTTTTATAAGATTTTCAGTACAGAAGATTAATCGAAAACTATAAAAAAAAGATTTTCGATATAACAAGGTTGAGAAGGTGTGTACCGGAAATCTTTAAAAAGTTTTAAAAAATATTCCAGTAATGAGTTGTGTTTTGAAAATGTTAAAAAAAAAATTCAATAGTTTCGAAAAACTTCAAAATAAGTTTTTCGATATCAAAAATCTTGAAAATAAATTTTCTACAAAAATGAAATGATATGATGGTGGAAAATGACAAATTTTCATATTTATAAATTAAAGAGTACATGGTATAATTTCGTTGGGGTTAATGAGGTTAAATTCCATATGATTTGGACTCAAATATTGAAATGATTTTTAGAATTTAGAAGAAATGATAGAGTCATTTTTAAAGTTACATTAATTCTCTAATTTTTCTGTAAAATTTTCTTTCATATGATTTCATATATAAGAAAACCTACCAAAAAATTAGAGAATTAATGTAGCTTTAAACATGAGTCTATCATTTTCTCTAAATTTTAAAAATCATTTCAATATTTTGATATTTAAACCCCATTTACTTTTTGAAAACATGTTCAACTTATATTTCCTGAAACTTATATTAGTGTTAAATAACTAATAAGAAGATAGATGGAGTGAGCAATGGTAATAGAGAGACGATTAAATACAATATAAGATGGTGAATTTTAAAAAACAATGGAAATAATATTTTCACATTTTCCTTTTCTTTTTAAACGATAGATTTGTTTACAAAATTTGTAAAGAAAAACCGGTGAGGAAAATGTTGAATATATATTCTTATGTTTATTAGTTTAAGTAAAATAAAATTAGAAAATATGGGAGGTAAACGGGTTCTTAATTTCTATTATATTATTAATTGACATCAATAAATGATTTTTTTCATTTTCAACTTTAACACAAACTGTTTTACCCAAGATAAGTAATGGGAAATACCGTGGGATTAACACATCTTAATAAATGAGCCTATATTTTGAATATGAACAATAACTTTGAGAACTTGAAACTCATAAGGAGATAGGACCCATATTAAGATGAAAGACAAGTTAAGAAAGACGAATTTTCAAAAACAATGAAAATTATGTTTTCACATTTTCAATTTGTTTAAAATGCTAGATTTGTTTCAAAATTTTGTAAAGAAAAATGGTGAAAAAAATATTGAATATATATTCTTATGTTTATTAGTTTAAGTGAAAATAAAAATAAAAATAGGAAAGTGGAAAATAAACAAATTCTTAATTTCTATTATATTATTAAGAGTTAAATATATTTTTAATCTCTTTAAAATTACAATATCTCAATTTTAGTTTTTGTAAACTAAAAATATAATTTTTAGTCTATACAAAATTATCATATATACAGTTTTAGTCTCTGTTGTTAAATTAACATATATTTTTTAATCAATTTTTTAAGCATACTTATATCATTCTAAAAAGTCTATCCACAAAAAATAAACTCAAAATTTGATTTCTAAGTCTATATTTTCATCAATTTAATCTTTAGTTTTTCACATTTAAAAAGTTCTTATTTAATTCGTCCCAAATTATAAAATTTTAAATTTTTGTGAATGAAAGTTTATAATGTTTAAAACATATTTACCAAAATCATTAAAAAATTCTTACTTTGAAGGATAATTACATATGTTTCGTTTTAGCATGAACTAAAACTATTTGTTGGATAAATTTGTCGAAATTAAAAATTATATTTTTTTATTTTTTAGTGACTAAAATTAAAATGTTGTAATTTTATCGGAATTAAAAACATACTTAATTCAATAATTAATTGACATAATAAATACATTTTTTTTTCTGGATTGTTAACTCACAATTGTGTAAATTAATTATAGTGGAATATTTAAGGTGTTAAATTTTTTTTTTTTTAAATTATTGGATGTGTTTGAGATTTTTTCTATTTAAAAAAAAAATCTCCTATCAAATTGGATTGCAAATTATTTCTTTTGAAACCAAGCCAACTACATATATAAATTTTTAGTCTTAAATATATTTTAGTTTCCATAAAATTTTAACCTTTTAATTTTAATTTTTATAAAAGAAAAATATAATTTTTAGTCATACAAATTATGATTTATGCAGTTTTAGTCCTTACTCTTAAGTAAACATATAATTTTGAATAAAATTTTTTCAACATTTTTGCAACAATATTAAAAGTTTATCCACAAAAAATAATTCAAAATTCAATTTCTAATTCTATATTTTCGTTACTTTATCTTGAATTTTTATATTTAAAAAATTTATATTTAATTCATTCGATCTAAAAAAAATTAAATTTTTATAGAATAACTTTTTATAATGTTCTAGACATACTTTTCAATAAATAATTCAAAAATACAAGTCTCTTAATTAATCATTTTTTAAATAATTGATTAGTGATAAACATTTATTTCATATATGACTTATAAAATAAATTATAATAATTATATTATAATTTTCTTTACTTTTATGATCTAAAAATAGACATATTAATAATATCAAAGGAAAAGCCAAAAGACATAACTTACCTTGAAAATTGTGATATATCAAAATTTTAAAGATGGGTAATTTGAGGTTTTTGCATGTCATTTGTTTTTTTTATAGATATATTTGGTATAATTGCTCTATTGACCTCTTAACATAATTTTAATTTTAAGTAAGACTTCATTTATTTATTTATTTATTTTAAATTTGGTCATTTATTTAATTTTAAGTAACTATTTGATATTTTATTTAATTTTAAGTAATAATTTAATCATTTATATCTTAAAGTGTCAGTAATATTATCCTTTCTTTACATAAAATTAGAAATTTTATCAAAATATTATAACAAAATCCATAAAATTTAATATCAATTTCAAGAAAATTCATGTATTCATCAAATGTATAACTCAATGACACTCTTCTTTAGATAATTGGTTAATGGAAAATATTTGTCTTATGTATGATTTTTGTCATAATTTTTAGGATTAAATATATTTTTAGTCCCTATAAAATTTTATCTTTTCAATTTTAGTCCCTATAAAATAAAAATACAACTTTTAGTTCCTACAAAGTTATCCAACAAGTAGTTTTTATCTCTGTTAAAATTAAACATGTTTACTTGTTCTTCTAATATTAAAATTTTTAAATGATTTTTTGCGAGTATGGTTAAAACATTATAAAAAATTCATCAACAAAATTTAGAATGTTTTAATTTGGAATTAATTAAATAGAGTTTTTAAATATAAAAATCTCAAATTAAATGTAACAAAAATATGGACCCCACGATCAAATTTTAAGTTCATTTTTTGTGGAGGAATTTTTTTTTAATATTGTAAACATATTTGTAAATAATTCATTCAAAAATATATGTTGACATTCTAGCATGGACTAAAACTGCATGCATAATAATTTTATAGGAACTGAAAATTATATTTTTATTTTATAAGAACAAAAAAATTGAAATATTAAAAAGGATGAAAATATATTTAACCCTAAATTTTATCCGTATATTACAAGCTTACTTACTTTTATCTTAAGAAATGTTCAAAGAGACATAATATTATTTAATTACACATTTTCTACTGTCTAATTGATATGCGAATAATCATATTTAATTAATTAATTAGTGACTAATATATTTATGTCATATATAATTAATACAATAAATTATAATAGGTTATTAAATATTCGATTCATACATTTATAATCAAATACACATTTATGTCTTAAGTAATTGATCAACAAAATACTACATTTTAATAATTAATCAACAACAAATAATTTATCTCGGATATATTTTACATAATAAATTACAAGTCATGAATTAATTTTTTCTTCTTATTCTTATGTGGAAAATATAAAATAATCTAATAATATTATTAATATAGAGAAAGAAGATATGGAATGAGATGAGAAATAGAGATAGAAGGAAAAAATAAGAGAATATGTTAGTGACACATCTTTTGAGAAAGAAGAGAAAATATAAAAGACATCTTTTGAGAAAAAAAGAGAAAAATAATAAAGAATAAAGGGGAAGGGTCAAACGACATTGAAAAATCTTAGAAATTAATAGTTATGTCTTAAAATTTTTAAGATGGGTAATTTGGAGTTTTTGTTGGTCATTTATATTCATAGATATAGGGTCCTTTTAATTGTTTTTAATAGTAATAATTTATAATAGACTTTTTTAAAAGAGTAATATATAATAGATAGTCGATATTAAATTTTGAAGTAACTATTTGTCCCTTCAATTATAGTCATTTTGCAAACATATGTTTAATGTTTTGAAAGAAAATACTTTGAAGATGAAGTTTATGTATTATAATAAATATAACTTTTTTTTAAATTAAAAGAACAAAATACTAGGTGAATATATAATATTATATTATTTTTAATATTTTAAAAATATTAAATATAAATCAAAATATAAATTCAACTGTTCAAAATTCTCTCTTCTAGAATTCTTTAAAAACCAACTCAAAAAGACATCTTTCAACTATTACAATTTTATTTTATTTTATTTTGTTAATCAATGAACTGAATTTTTTATGGATAAATACAGACACAAAAGCAATGTACGGGAAAGCCAGCGCCAGACACTAGTATCAAAGAATGATATATCTTTTATTAATTAATGAGTGATAATTCCTTTTAACACTAATTCATCGCTTGATATTTAAGAAAAGTCTCTAGAAAATGGCATAGTGAAAGTATATTGAAAAGTAAGTTTATTCTCTCGTAACAAAAGAAGTATAAGTTTATCCTTTAACTACACCCACGTAAAAACTGCAATGGGATAGGGTATGATGCTGTTATGAGTGGAAAAGAGATAGAAAATGCGTTATAAATTGGATATGACAAAATTAATTATTATATGTATAAAGAAAGAATTTAATTAAATTCAAAAAAATTACGCTAACAGTTATATTTATTTAATAACATTGAGTCGTATAAATATTTTATAAAATTATTTGTTTGATTGAAAATTAATATTATACAAAACATTAATTTATAATCGTTTTTATATATCATTAAAATTAATGTCAACAATGTAATTATAACGCTAATTTAATATTTTATGATGACATAATAAGCAATCATAAATTAATAAGAAAATCTATAGGTATGTTATTAATTTTCAATCCAACAACTGATTTTATAAACTATTCATCCGACACGATATTATTGAATGAGCATACATATTAGTGTAATTTGATTTCTCCTCCTATAAGTGAAAATTCATTTACTCTATGAATAACTCTCATGAGTTACTTTAGTTAATAATTTAATATAAACGATAAATTTCAATAATTGAACTATTTATTATTGACATAATATATTAATTATTAAATATATTAAATTTTGTTTATCTAGTCGAAATTAACTTTTGATTTAACAGTTTAATTAATAAAATTCATCATTTATATTAAATTATAAGTGAAGTAACTAATCACATAGTTAATTTTAGGGTCTCACATCTTGTTCTCATATATATATATATATTTCATTTACTCTATACATATCTATACATAGTCAATTGATAATATCAAATAAACTATAAAAATTATATATGTTACTAATTAAAACTCACAATAAAGAATTTAATTAAGATTATTTGACTTTGATTAATATAAATAACTCCTTCACAAATCACAATAAAGAATCTAATTAAGTCTCTTTTGGGTAATTTTTTCAAGATATGTTTGTTCTTATATGAAAATTACTAATACTTAACATGGAAGTTTTTAGGTAATAAAAAAATCACTCATGAAAATTACTTAGCCACTGGTTATTTAAAGAGAAGTGAGAGAGCTGAAATAGATTAAGCAAAAAGAAAAACATAGCAAAATTATTAGTCTTTTCAAAAAAGAGAGTATGTTATTTTCAATTCCATTGTTGGTTTTGTTTTCATCCATGTGCTTGATAACTAAGCAAATCGAAATTGATGAAAACAATGAAGAGATGGTTGGTAGCATAAACACTAACAGAGTAACAAACTCTGAAGTGAAAAAGTTGAATGATGAAGTTGAAGAAGCAAAGTTCAAAGAATGTAGAAAGAACCATTCATATGGCAATGGTGGATACTCTGTTGATGGTTGTTTAGAGTTTTCAGCAGATGGTGTTGAAGGTACACGTGAGTTTTTCATATGTGCTGCATGCAAATGTCATAGAAATTACCATCGTCAAGAAACGACACCAATAACGTCGTTTCATCATCAACCGACTCCCATAACGACAGTTTATGAGACTCCGACTGGATACCTCAAAATAAATGGACCACCACCAAGGGGGACTACTACCACCACAACTGCTCTTGCTCTTGCTCTTCCTTCCAAGAAGAGGTTTAGGACAAAGTTCACTCATGAACAGAAACAGAAGATGTTTGATTATGCTCAGAAATTAGGTTGGAAAGTTAAGAAGAAAGATCAGAATGTAGTTCAAGACTTTTGTAATCAGATTGGGGTAAAATGTCAAGTTTTTAAAGTGTGGGTTCATAATAACAAATACACCCTTGGCAAGAAGCCTTAGAAAAAATACAATCATAAAAATAATTAATAATCAATAATAATAATGGTTCTGTGTTCTTCTTTTTATAATAATGTAGAAAATTGCTGAGGGTTATATTTTCTATATTTCTTCTCAATGTGTTCATGTTTCATTTGAAATTTAAGCAATGTGTTAATCTTGCCATTTCATTTGAGTAAAACAAACTTTTCTTTGGGTCTTAGCTTTCTTGATCTTAACTACAAAGTTCAAATCTCTGAAAAAAGTGGGGGACATTTGGGTTCTAATGGTTACTTTGGCACATTTTCTTTATTATTTTTTTACTATTCAATTTTTTAAAAAAGAAAATTAGAAAAGGAGGAATTTTTCTTTTTAATGATAAAAAAAGTTATTAATGATAATTTACAACAGTTTTTTTTTTTAGATTCAAACCATATTAAATCATATTTTTTAATTTTTATATTTGAAAAAGCGTTATATTGAGTGATTTTTTTATTAGACATTTTAGATAGTCAAAGTGTTATACAAACGAGTAATGAGTGGAGTAATGAGTGGTTGCGTTACAATTACGTTGTGATTTTTGACATAATTAATAAATACAAATAAATATGCTGATATAATATTTTGCAAAAATTTCAAAAACTTATACTTATAAAGCTGATTACGTCATGATTTTTGATTACGTAAGTGTGACACTCAATGGTTTGGCAATATTTGAAAATCACGGAATGATGTTATGTTTTCAACAAAGGTTTGATATGTTGTTCAAGTGGTGAGTGTACCTTTTATAATAGATTTATGTGCTTTGTGGAGGTTACTCCTTATATGTGTATATTTTTTCCTAGAACTTCATACTTGGATCGTCTTCCCTTCTCTTCCAATGACTATTCTAGCTTTTTATATGTGGCAATAATGCATACTTGTTCTTGTCTCCTTCGCAGATTTAGACCTTTTTAATTTTGGTGTTCCCTTTTTCTTGTTTTGTTTGTGTTATTTTGAATTGTATAGTACATTTGTATTGTTTTGGCTTTTATTCTTCTCGCTTCATCTCGGTTGTAATGGATTGGAGTATTCCTTATACTCATTTCTATGATATATTATATATGTTTGCTTTTAAAAATAAAACCTGATTACATGGATTAAAGTAAAAAATCATCGATATATTTATTATTTGATGAAATTTGTTTATGTTCACTACTTTTCTAACGAAAACCATGGGATAAAAATAATTTGGAGACTAGAATTTTCCATGGTTAGAAAATAAAAAAAACAAAAGCTACATAAGATAAATATTGCTGGATTCAAAAACTATATATAATAAAAAAAAATATTAAAATTAAATAAGTTTTTAGTCAATACAAAATTTTAAAATTTTATTTTAGTTTTACAAAAAAACTCTCAATTTTTTTGACTCGCTTTTGGTCCCTATTTTAAAAAGATTTTGTAAAAAAATGATATACTTTTAATACCTAAAAAATATAATCACTATAACATCAAAATAAGGACAAAAGGTGAAGAAAAAAAAATTAGAGAGTAACTTGAAATGTCATAATTTTATACGACTAAAAGCATATTTCAGCCAAAAAAATATTAATAATATTTTTACAACTGTTTTGTTGTTGAATCAAACTATATTACTTGAGGTTACAACGTCATACTCTAACTAGTGAGCTTATATCTAATAAACAATCTTCTAAAATTGAATTATTTTTATTTATATTGTTAATTTTGTTTGCTTTATTAACTTTTTTTTTATCTAATTAGCTGTTGAATTTTTATCTTATATAAAAAATATTTAAGAAATTATCTATTCAATAATAATAAATTATATTTTTCAATTTTTATAAGTACAAAAGCGTAAAATTGAGTGATCTTTGTTGGACAATTTAAATGATCAAAAGTGCTCCACAAACTAATAAAAAGTGACTCCTTAAAATTACTTCATGATTTTTAACATAGTTAATAAGTACCAATAAATATGTTGATATAATTATACTCGCAGTTGCACAAATTTCAAAAAGTTTTGTTATAATCCTAATTACATAGATTAAGTAAAAAATCATCAATAACTTTGTTATTTGATAAAACTTATTTATGTTTAAAAGTGCGAATTTGGTAGCTAAAAAAACCATAGGATAAAAAGAATTTGGAAATTAGAGTATTTCCATTGTTAGGAATAAAAACAAAAGTTTGGGAAGAAAAATATGGTGCGATTCACAAATTATCAATAACAAAAAAAAGTTAAGATTAAATAAGTTTTTAGTCCCTATAAAATTTTAAAATTTTATTTTTAATCTTTATAAACAAATTCTCAACTATTCAGCTCCTAAAATATTTTTGTATTCACTTTTAATTCCTATTTTGAAGGTTTTTGTAAATAATAGATACTTGAAAATCCTTAAAAATATAATTTCTATAAAATTAAACTAATGACTAAAATACAAGTGAATAACTTTTTTTTTTAGGACTAAACTTGAAATGTGATAATTTTGTATGGAGTACAAACATATTTAATCGAAAATATTATTATTAATATTTATACAACTGTTTTTTAGGTAATTCAAACTATATAACTCGAGGTTATAAATCCATAGTCTTACTAGACGATTGACATCTTATGAACGTTTTTCTAAAATTGAATTATTTTGGTTTTTAGTGTTAATTTTTTTGGCTTTATTATTATATTTATTCATCTAATTATTTGTTCAATTTTTATCTCTTATAAAAGGAATTAAGAAATTATCTATTCAATAATAGTAAATTATATTTTTTTTTTTATTTTTATAAGTGCAGAAGCGTAAAATTGAATGGTCTTTGTTTAAATATTTTAGATGATCAAAAGTGCTAAACAAACTAATAATAAATGACTCCCTCGCAATTACGTCATGATTTTTGACATAGTTAATAAGTACAAATAAATATGTTGATATAATTATAGTTGTAGTTGCACAAATTTCAAAAAGATTTGTTATAATCCTAATTACATAGATTAAAGTAAACAATCATCAATAAGTTTGTTATTTGATGAACTTTGTTTAAGTTTACTAATTTTCTAAGTGTGAATTTGGAAGCTAAAAAAACCATAGGATAAAAAGAATTTGGAGACTAGAGTATTTTTAAGGTTAGGAACAAAAACAAAAGCTTGCGAAGAAAAATATCAGAGATCCACAAATTTAAAAAAAAAAAAAAAAAATCTTACTCCCTATGAAATTTAATTTTTTTTTAATCCCTATAAACAAATTATCAACTATTTGACTCCTAAAATATTTTTGTATTCACTTTTAATTCTTATTTTGAAAATTTTTGTAAAAAATTTGATACCTGAAAACCCTAAAAAATATAATCCCTATAAAATCAATATAATGACTAAAAGAAGAGTGAATAAATTTTTTTCAAGACTAAATGTGAAATGTCATAATTTTGTAAGGAGTACTAACATTTTCAATCCAAAATATTATATAATATTTATACAACTTTTTTTTAGGGGATTCAAATTATTTAACTTGAGGTTATAACGCTATACTCTTACCACAATATTGACGTCTCATGAACGTTTTTCTGAAATTGAATTATTTTGATTTTTAGAAGTTGATATTTTTAGCTTTATTATTATGTTTCTCTATCTAATTATTTGTTCAATTTTTATCACTTATAAAAGGAATTAAGAAATTATCTATTCAATAATGTCGATCGTATCAAAATTTTCAATTTTTATGTGAAAAAGTGTAAAATTAAGTGGTCTTTATTTAGACATTTTAGATTGTCAAAATTTCTACCCAATCTAATAATACGTGGTTGTGTTGCAATTACGTATGATTTTTGACATAGTTAATAAATACAAATAAATATATTGATATAATGATAATTGCAGTTGTGAAAATTTTAAAAAGTTTTGTTATAACCCTAATTATATTTATATTGATTAAAGTAAAATTATCCATAAGTTTGTTATTTCATCAAGTTTGTTTATGTTTACTACATTTCTAAGTGTGATTTTGGAAGCTGCGAAAATCATAGGATCAAAATAATTTAAAGATTACAAGATTTCTATGGTTAGGAACAAAAATAAAAACCTTGAGAAGAAATGTATTGTGTGTTCTACGAATTATAATTAATAAAAAAAAGTTAAAATTAAATAACTTTTTAGTTCTTAATAAATTTTAAAATTTTGTTTATAATTTCTATCAATTAAATCTCAACCTTTTAACTCCATTTTTTTTTAATTGACTTTTGATTTTGATTTTGAAAAGTTAAAAAAAAAAAAAAATTGATATTTGTAGTTCCTAAAAATTATAGTCGCTAAAATAAATCAAAGTAATGACTTAAAGTGCATAAAACTTTTTCATAACTAAAATTAAAATGTCATAATTTTTTATGGAGTATAATCATATTTAATCAGAAATGTTATTAATAATATTTTTATAACTGGTTTTTAGGGGATTCAAACTATATCACTTGAGGATATAACACCAAACTGCTGATATCTCGCGAACCTTTTTTGAAATTGAATTATTTGATTTTTAGTGTTAATTTTTTTTAGCTTTATTATTATTTTTCTTTATGTTCATTTTTTATCTCTTATATAAAGCAATTAAGAAACTATATCTATTCAAAAATGTTATATAATATTTTTAATTTTATATGTGAAAAAAACATAAAATTGAGTTGTCTATCTTTACACATTTTAAATGGTCAAAAGTGTTCCACAAACTAATAATGAGTGACTACATTACAATTATATCGTGATTTTTGACATAATTAATAAGTACAAATAAATATATTGATATAATAATAATTATAGTTGCACAAATTTCAAAAACTTATTATAGTCATAACTACATAGATTAAAGTAAAAAATCATCAATAAGTTTGTTATTTGATGAACTTTTTTTATGTTTACTAATTTTCTAAGTGTGAATTTGGAAACTAAAAAAACCATAGGATAAAAAGAAATTGAAGATCAGAGTATTTTCATGGTTAGAGAACAAAAACAAAAGCTTGTGAAGAAAAATAATATGGAATCCACAAATTATCAATAAAAAAAATTAACATTAAATAAGTTTTTAGTCTTTATGAAATTTTAAAATTTTATTTTTAATTCCTATAAATAAATTCACAATATTTTAGCTCCTAAAATCTTTTTGTATTCACTTTTAATTCGTGTTTTGAAAGTTTTTGTAAAAAATTGATACTTTGAAAATCCTAAAAAATATAGTCCCTATAAAATTCAAATAATGACTAAAATAAAAGTAAATTATTTTTTTTATGATTAAATTTGAAATGTCATAATTTTGTAAGGAGTACAAATGTATTTAAATTAAAATATTATTAATAATATTTTTATAACTCTTTTTGAAGGGATTCCAATTATATAACTTGAGGTTATAACGCGATACTCTTACCACAAGGCTGAATTCTCATCAATGTTTTTCTGAAATTTAATTATTTTATTTACTAGAAGTTGATTTTTTTAGCTTTATTATTATTTTTCTTTATCTAATTATTTGTTCATTTTTAATCTCTTATAAAAAGGAGTTAAGAAATTATCTACTCAATAATGTTATATCATCTTTTTAATTTTATATGTGAAAAAATGTAAAACTGAGTTGTCTAAGTTTAGACATTTTAGATGGTCAAATGTGTTATACAAACTAATTATGAGTGACTCTGTAACAATTACGTCATGATTTTTGACATAGTTAATCAGTACAAATAAATATACTAATATAATAATAGTCAAAGTTGCACAAATTTCAAAATTTTATTATAATCCTAATTAAATAGATTAAAGTAAAAAATCATCAATAAGATTGTTAATTGATGAACTTTGTTTATGTTTACTACTTTTCTAAATGTGAATTTGGAAGCTAAAATAACCATAGGATAAAAAGAATTTGGAGATTAGAGTATTTTCATGGTTAGGAACAAAAACAAAAGCTTGCAAAGAAAGTTACGGTGAGATCCACAAATTATCAATAACAAGAAAAGTTAAAATTAAATAAGTTTTTAATTCTTTAGAAATTTAAAAAAATTATATTTAATCCATATAAACAAATTTTTAACTATTTAGCTCCTAAAATCTTTCTGTATTAACTTTTAATTCATATTTTAAATTTTTTTGTAAAAACTAGATACTTGAAAACCCTTAAAAAGTACAGTCCCTATAAAATCAAAATAATGACTAAAATTAAAGTAACTAAATTTTTTTCACGACTAAACATGAAATATCATAATTTTATAAAGAGTACAAATATATTTAATTCAAAATATTATTGATAATATTTATACAACTGTTTTTTAGGGAATTCAAATTATATAACTTGAGGTTATAACGCCATACACTTACCACAAGGTTGACATCTCATGAATGTTTTTTCTAAAATTAAATTATTTTGACTTTTAGTGTTAATTTTTTTAGCTTTATTATTATGTTTCTTTTTTTAATTATTTGTTAAGATTTTATCTCTTATAAAAGGAATTAAGAAATTATTTATTCAATAATATTATATCATATTTTTCTATTTTATATGTGAAAAACTGTAAAATTGAGTGGTCTTTGTTTAGATATTTTAGATGGTCAAAAGTGTTACATACTAATAATAAGTGACTCATTTGCAATTATATCATAATTTTTTTATATAGTTAATAAGTACAAATAAATATGATGATATAATTATAATTGTAGTTTCACAAGTTTCAAAAAAATTTGTTATAGTCTTAAATACATAGATTAAATTAAAAAATTATCAACAAGTTTGTTATTTGATGAGCTATGTTTATGTTTACTACTTTTTTAAGTGTGAATTAGGAAGCTAAAAAAAACCATAGAGTAAAATGAATTTGAAGATTAGAGTATTTCCATGGATAGGAACAAAAACAAAAGCTTGCGAAAAAATATATCATGGGATCCACAAATAATCAATGAAAAAAAAAGTTAAAATTAAATAAGTTTTTAGTTCTTTTTTTTTAATCTCTATAAACAAATTCTCAACTATTTAGCTTCTAAAATATTTTTGTATTTACTTTTAATTCCTATATTGAAGTTTTTGAAAAATATTGATACTTGACCACTAAAAAATATAGTCCCCGATAAAATTAAAATATTGACTAAAATAAAAGTGAATAAATTTTTTCAGGACTAAACTTAAGATGTCATAAATTTATAAAGAGTACAAACATATTTAATTGAAAATATTATTAATAATATTTATACAAATGTTATTGAGGGGATTCAAACTATATAACTTGAGGTTATATAACCATACTCTTACCCCAAGGTAGACGTCTCATGAGAGTTTTTCTCAAATTGAATTTTTTTGACTTTTAGTGTTAATTTTTTTAGCTTTATTATTATTATTATTATTTTCTAATTATTTGTTCAGATATTATCTCTTATAAAAGGAATTAAAAAATTATCTATTCAATAATGTTATATTATATTTTTTCAATTTTATATGTAAAAAAGCGTAAAATTATGTGGTCTTTGTTTATACATTTGATACGGTCAAAAGTGCTATACACACTAATAATAATTGACTCCGTTGCAATTACGTCATAATTTTTGACATTGTTAATCAGTCCAAATAATAATGCTCATGTAATTAAAGACGCAGTTGCACACATCTCAATCAGTTTTGTTTTAATTCTAATTACAAAGATTCAAGTAAAAAATCATCAATAAGTTTGTTATTTGATGAACTTTGATTATGTTTACTACTTTTGTAATTGTGAATTTGGAAGCTAAAAAAACCATAGGATAATTTATTTTTTGAGATTAGAGTATTTCCATGATTAGGAACAAAAATAAAAGTTTACGAAGAAATATATCGTGGGATCCAAAAATTATCAATAACCAAAAAAGACATGATTAAATAAATTTTTAGTCCCTATGAAATTTTAAAATTTTATTTTTAATCTCTATAAATAAACTCTCAACTACTTAAAGTTTTTGTATTTTCTTTTAATTTCTATTTTAAAGATTTTGTCAAATATTGATACTTGAACACTAAAAAATATAGTCCTTATAAAATCAAAATAATGATCAAAATAAAAGTGAATCAATTTTTTTTTAAGATTAAACTTAAAATGTCATAATTTTGTAAGGAATACAAACATATTTAATCTAAAATATTATTAATAATACTTATACAACTGATTTTGAGGAGATTTAAACTATATAACTTGAAGTTATAACACGAAACTCTTAACACAAGACTGAAATCTCATGAACTTTTTTTTGAAATAGAATTATTTTGATTTTTAGTGTTAATTTTTTTAGCTTTATTGTTATTACTATTTTTCTTTATCTAAATATTTGTACAATTTTTATTCTTATAAAAGGAATGAAGAAATTATCTATTCAATAATAGTGAATTATATTTTTCAATTTTATAAGGGCAAAAATCTAAAATTGAGTGTTCTTTATTTAAACATTTTGAATAGACAAAAGCGCTACACAAATTAATAATAAGAGATTGCGTTGTAATTACGTCATGATTTTTGACATAATTAATAAGTACAAATAAATATGCTAATATAATTACCATTGAAGTTGCACAAATTTCAAAAAGTTTTGTTATAATCCTAATTACATAGATTAAAGTAAAAAATCATGGATAAGTTTGTTATTTGTTGAACTTTGTTTAAATTTACTACTTTTTCTAAGTGTGAATTTGGAAGCTAAAAAAACCATAGGATACAAAGAATTTGGAGACTAGAGTATTTTCATGGTTAGGAATAAAAGTTTGGGAAGGAAAATATAGTGGGATCCACAAATTATCAATAACAAAAAAAAAATTAAAATTAAATAAGTTTTTAGTATCTATGAAATTTTAATATTTTTTAATCTTTATAAAAAAATTCTCAACTATTTAGCTTCTAAAATCTTTTTGTATTCACTTTTAATTTCTATTTTAAAAGTTTTTGTAAAAAAATTGATACTTAAAAATCCTAAAAAATATAGTCCCTATAAAATCAAAATAATGACTTAAATAAAAGTGAATAAATTTTTTTCAAAATTAAACTTGAAATGTCATAATTTTCTAAGATGTACAAACATATTTAATCAAAAATATTATTAATATAGTGCTCTATATGCACCTATTACAGCATTTTTATTTATTTAGAAAAACGTTGTAAATAGATAAGTGTAAGAGAAGTATTGATCGTTATATATTACATCGCTTTTTATTTTAATAACACTATTGTATCTTTTAACAACACTAGATACTATAACGTTTAAAAGCACCGTAAAAACTTATTTTTGGAGTAGCGAGGGGATTCAAACTATATCACTTGAGTTTATAACACCATACTCTTACCACAAGACTAGCATCACATGAACTTTTTTTTGAAATTAAATTATTTTTATTTCTTGTGTTAATTTTTTTTAGCTTTATTATTATTATTATTATTATTATTATTATTTTATCTAATTACTTGTTCAGTTTTTATCTCTTGTAAAAGGAATTAACAAATTATCTATTCAATAATATTATATCATATTTTTCCATTTTTATACGTGAAAAATCCCAAGATTGAAAGGACTTTGTTTAGATATTTTAGATGGTCAAAAATGTTACACAAACTAGTAATAAGTTGCAATTAAGTTGCAATTTTTGACATAGTTAATAAATACAAATAAATTTGCTGATATAGTCACAATTGCAATTGCACAAATTTCAAAAAATTTGTTATAATCTTAATTAAATTGCACAAATTTCAAAAAGTTTGTTATAATCTTAATTACATAGATTAAAGCAAATAATCAGCAATAAGTTTGTTATTTGATGAACTTTGATTATATTTACTTCTTTTCTAAATGTGAGTTTGGAAGCTATGACAATCATAGGATCAAAAGAATTTAGAGATTAGAGTATTTTCATGGTTTGGAACAAAAACAAAAGCTTGAGAAGAAAAATATTGCGTGTTCTACAAAATATCAATAATAAGAAAAAAGTTAAAATTAAATAAGTTTTTACTTCTTATGAAATTTTAAAATTTTATTTTCATACTATATCACTTAAGGTTATAACACCATACTCTTACCACAAAGCTAGCATCTCATGAACCTTTTTATTATTTTTATTTATTTTATTATTTGTTCAGTTTTTAATTAACTCTTATAAAAGAAATTAAGAAATTATCTATTCAATAATGTTATATCATATTTTTCAATTTTTATATGTGAAAAAACCCAAAATTGAAAGGACTTTGTTTAAATATTTTAGATGTTCAAAAGTGTTACACAAACTAGTAATAAGTAGTTGCGTTGTAATTACGTTATGATTTTTGACATAGTTAATAAATACAAATAAATTCACTGATATAATCATATTTGCAATTGCACAAATTTCAAAATTTTTTGTTATAATCCTAATTACATATATAAAGTAAAATATCATATATATTTTTGTTTTTTTATGAACTTTGTATATGTTTACTACTTTTCAAAGTGTGGGTTTGGAAGGTACGAAAATCTTAGCATCAAAAGAAATTTGAGATTTAGCTATTTCCATGGTTATGAAAATAACCAAAAGCTTGAGAAGAAAAATATTGTGTGATCTACCAATTATTAATAATAAAAAGTTAAAACTAAATAAGTTTTTAGCCTTTATATAATTTTGAAATTAAATTTTGTAGAAATTTTTTTTCTAATATTATAAACATGTTGACAAAAAAAGTAAGTTTAAAAATATATGTTGACATTTCAGTAAAGAATAAAATATGTTTGCAAAATAATTTTATAAGGACCAAAAATTGAAATTTTTTTGCTATAACAAAACATATTTAATTGTTCTTAAATTTAATTTTTTAAATAATTTTTACAAGTATGTTTAGAACATTATAAAAGTTTTTTCTTAAATATAAATATTTTTTGTTGGGTTAAATGAAATATGAATATTTGAAATGAAGTTCTTAGTACTCAACGCTGCAAGAATAACCATCTTGGTTTTCAACAATGCCATTAGTCGTGAATATTGGGGAAGTCGCATGCATTAATAGCACATAATGTTTGCAGTACACAAGATTTTGAAGAGTTTGGATACAATGTGCTTGTCCACATGACTGATATTTTCCAAAAAAACGTTGGTTGTAAGCGACATCTTCGAGAAGATGATGATGACTTGTGAAGTTGATCGTTTCTACAACATCATGAAGTCGAAAATCACGTGTGTGCTATTATGGCATTAGCTGAAGTTGAAACTTGGGGCCTCCTCAAAACTATTACTTTAGTCTCTACTTTGGAGCTTAATTGTGTCAATTTTGAGTTGGATTGCAAACTAGTTAGTGGTGGAAGATGTGCTAAATGAAAAATTCAATCGAATATTGATATGGAAATGTTGTGTGAAAAGTAAAAACGATCTTGTTTGAATACTTTAATAAAAAAATTTACAATTGTGAATACTAAACGTAACTCACTTTAAGTGAATCAAGATATATCTCTGTGTGATCTTCTCTTCTTTATTTCTATTTGTTTATGATTAACTAACTATAGAACTCATAGAGAAGTTAAGTTTGTGATTTCACTAACCAAGAACTGCTTAATTTTATTTTGTTTTTAAATAAATTTGATATTGAGTTAACTATTTTTTAAATTAAGCAGAAATTATTTAAAAATGAGAAATTACAATTCAAAATCAGTTTCTTGTAATCACCATTTCAATTGAGAATATAAAATCAATAAAAGTATTTGTATAGTCTAAACTTAATATAAATGTATTTTTATGAGACTGAATAAATGTAACCCTATTACTCTATTTAAGATTAGTCAATGATTTTTATATATCAAACCTTAACACATGATTCGACAAGCAAGAAAAACATGCGGAAAAACCAGAGAAATAAGGGAGCTGTATAAACGAGACTAGACTTTTAATTTATCTTGAATATTAAATTTCTATCATATTTATTAATTTGTATCAATGAACGATTTTTTCCTTTCAACATTAGTGCATGGTTTTATATAGAGTTAGTCAAAATAGGTTAGTCTGCCTGAGTTAGTCCGTCCACCCCGCTAAAACATATAGTTTAGGTCTAATAATTTTAACCATAATTTTTTTAAGATTTTTCAATCCGGCATGAATAAATCTGTTACCTTCAAAACCAATTCTTTTGTGATGAAATATTATCTTTAGTTTGTTATATATTAATTAATTTCTTTATTTTTTAAAATGGATAATCATCCGACACTTTGGAAAATGTGAACAACTTAAGGAGTCTAAAAATACTTATTTTATTGTCACATTAAAACTATTTAGCACTCTATTTGGATTTGGTTTGAGTTTAAGTTATGTTAGACAAATCTAAATTTATTTATTTTATGCTAGATAATATCTCTAACTTTAGGATAATTTGAACTTATTTTAATTTGTATTGTTTGGATAATGTGTGGTTTTAAAAAATTTAAATTGAGTTTGTATTAATTGAAAAATTCAAACTTAGTTTGTGTATAAGGAGTAAACCATAATTTTTTTAAATGGACATTCAAATTGATTCATACTTAGTACATAAGTCGTATACCGTAATTTTTTTTTAAATTGGCATAAATTTTTTTTTTCAAATAAAAGTCACAAAAAAAAGTAAAAATATTATAAAAAAATATGCGGGTTATCCGCCCAGCCGACAACCTATCTAGAATTGGGTTCATGTAATATTTTATCAACCCATATTAAAACATAGTTTTTCTGCCTAGTTCAAAGAAATCTGCAACCTATTTTGACAATCTAATTTTATATTTTAAGTCTCCAAAAAAATCTCAGAGTAAAAGTATATTTAAAAGTGAGTTATATATTATTAACTATACAACGTAGTAGAATAGGGTATGGTAGCTTTAATGAGCGGAAAAATATAAAAAGATTATAAAGAGCTCATTTATTACAAATTGTGAAGAAAAAAATTAAAAATTATTATTGTTTTTGAAAATTGTCATATGTTGGTTACAATTTTTGAAAAAATGATAATATTATATGTTGGTAGTTCCCAAAAAAAATTATAATTGAATATTATTTTTGGGTTAAATATATTTTTAATTTCTATAAAATTTTAACTTATCAATTTTAGGTCTGTAAACTAAAAATATAATTTTTAATTTCTACAAAATTATTCAACAAAGAGTTTTAGTCTCTAATTTCAACTTTAAATTTTTTTTAGGTTTAATTGTAATTTTCGTCCCACTATTTTTACCCATTTTTGGAACGGTATGTATTTTTAGTCCCTACAAAATCATTATTCATGCACTTTTAGTCTCTGTCAATGTAAATTTTTGAATAAATTTTTTCAGATATGTTGGTAACACTATAAAAAGTTCATCCACAAAAATTAGCTCAAATTTCAATTTATTTCCATATTTTTAATAATTTTATCTTGAGGTTTTTACATTTAAAATTCATATTTAAGTCAAATCAAGTTAAAAAATTCTAAATTTTATGGAGGAACATTTTATAATGTTTTAAACATTTTTGCTAAAATATCATTCAAAATTGTTTAAGTTAGAAAACAACTAAACATGTTTCATATTTTTGCTCAGACTTGGATAATTTTGTAAAGACTACAAATTCTGACTAAAATTGAAATGTTGAAATATTATAGGGATTAAAAACATATTTAACCTTTCTTGAAATTTGTCCCTTATTTTAAAATTCAACAGTGCTGGTTCCTCCCTCAAATTTTTTAACTAATAAATGATGATTTGATATATTTTAAACAATGTGACATATGATACGATAATGTTGAATGATTAATATTTTAGTTTCATCGTATGAAATTATTCATTTGTGTAATTTAATTAATAAAATATAAATAATTAATATATCTAACTGATTCTACATCATGAGTTCGTATAATCATTTAAAATATATCATATCACAGTTTTTTTTATTAAAAAATCCAAAGGAAGAACTAAAACTGTCGGATTTTAAAAATAGGGAACTAATTCTACAAATTTGTATGAATATGAAACAAAAATAATATCTCTATTAAATAACTATAAAATGATAAACTATACATTTTTTTGGTTTAAATAAAATTTTAGTCTCTATTATAAGATTTCAACAAAAAAAAATAGTCCCTAAAAAAAATTTATCTTTTAATCCCTAAAATATTATCCTATAAGTAGTTTTAGTCTCTGGTGTAATATAAATATGTTTAATTGTCCTTAAATTTTTAAATTTTTAAATTTTTACAAGCATGTTTAGAATATTTTAAGAAGTACATCCACAAAAATTTAAATTTTTTTAAATTGAGATGAATAAATATGAATTTTTAAACACCATAAACTCAAGAAACAAATTAACAAAATATGGACTTAGAAATTGTATTTTTAAATTATTTTTTATGGAGAATTTTTTCATTATTAAGTAAATATTTTTGAAAAAATATTCATTCAAAAATATATGTTGACATTTTAAAAAACACTAAGATAACTTACTAGATAGTTTTCTATGGACTAAAAATATAATTTTTTAACAAAAACTAAAATCAAAATTTTAAAAATTTATAAGGACTATAAAGTTATTTAATCCTTTTTTTTACTCTTAACATTTTATAGCTACAGAACATCGTGCAAAAATAATCACTTACTTAATGGAAAAATATTTAATAGTATTAAATGGTCATATTTATTTTTGAAAATACAAATGAATGGCGTTATGTTGCGTAATCAAATCAAAAATAAATCTTCCTAACTTCAATACTCCATATGTAATTTGTCCTAAGACTCACTTATACAATTCACAAGTATTAATAAAAGTTGTTGAAGCATTAAAGTTGTTAAAAAGATATGTTTATTTTCCATAACTATCATTACAATTACTGATATTATAAGAGAAATAAAAAAAATTATATGTGAATTTACATAAGTGTGTTTGGAGATTCAAACTATATTAAATCATATTTTTTAATTTTTATATGTGAACAAACGTTATATTGAGTAATTTTTTATTAGACATTTTAGATGGTAAAAATGTTATACAAACTAATTGTTAACAATGAAAAGAGAAAGAACGAGGAAGAAAGAGGAAAAAGAGAAACAACCACTCTATGGTTTCATAACATAGAATGAACCAAACTAAAGTTAATAGGGTTACAATGAGTATATATATAGGAAAATAAAAAATATCTAAAATACTCTTACTACTAATATATAATAACATTATCTAATATCTCCCCTCAAACTCACGATGCATTAACATGGAGCATCGAGAGTTTGTCAACTAAAAAACGGAAACGTTTAATGGAATGCATCTTTGTGAACAAATCAGCAATCTGTAAAGAAGAAGAGACAAATGGTAGAGTAATAGTTCCATGCTGAAGATGATGACGAGTAAGATGACAATCAATCTCAATGTGTTTGGTGCGTTCATGAAAGACCGAGTTGTGAGCAATTTGAATAGCACTCTTGTTGTCGTAGTGCATCAGAGTTGGCTCAGAAAGAGAGATACCCATATCAGACAAAAGCCAACACAACCAAATTATTTCAGCGGTAGTGGATGTCATAGCACGATACTCAGCTTCTGTAGAAGAGCGAGAGACAATCTCTTGTTTCTTACTCTTCCAAGAAATAAGAGAGTCTCCAAGAAAGATACAAAACCCTGTGGTGGATTTACGATCAGTGGTATCACCAGCCCAATCAACATTTGAATAAGCTCGTAACTCCAATGAGGATGACGATGGAAAGAGAAGTCTTTGAAATTGAGTTCCTCGAAGATAACGAAGAATCCGAAGAACTGCTGCTCAATGTACTGTAGTGGGAGAGACAACAAACTGACTAACAACATAAGCAATGTCAGGTCTGGTAATCGTAAGATACACTAAGCTGTCAACTAAAGTACGATACAAAGTGGAATCTGGTAAAGGAACACCATCAGAGGGAGCATATTTTACATTCAACTCAAGAGGAGTATCTGCTGCTCTAGTATCAGAAAGACGAGTCTGGTCAAGAATGTTGGCAATGTACTTGGATTAAGAAATAAGGTAGCCTCTAGGAGAGTAGGCAACTTCAATCCCCAAGAAATAGCGAAGAGTTCCCAAGTCTTTCATCTCAAACTGTTTGGCTAACTGCAATTTCAACTCATTGATTCCACTAACATCATCACCTGTAATAATCATATCATCAACATATAGAGAAAGTATAATGCGACCATGAGTGGTGGACCTTATAAATAATGCAGAATCATGTTCACTAGAGCGAAAACTAAGAGAAGTGATCATAGTAGAGAATTTCTCAAACCAAGCTCGAGGAGCCTATTTAAGACCATATAGAGCCTTTTTTAACTTCCATACTTCCCCTGGATTATGAGAAACTCCTTGTGGAGGGACCATATAGACTTCTTCATGAAGCTCACCATTTAAAAAGGCATTTTTGACATTTATTTGGGAAATATGCCATTGACGAATAGATGCAACTGCAATAAGAATACGAATAATGGTCATCTTGGCTACAGGAGCAAAAGTTTCTTCATAATCTATACCATATTGTTGAGAGAAACCCTTAGCAACAAGACGTGCTTTGTAGCGCTCAACTGACCCATCAGACTTAGTTTTGATCTTGTATACCCAACGAGACCCAATAGCACGTTTTCAGGAGGAAGAGATACTAATTCCCAAGTGTTGGTTTTGTGCAATGCAAATAGTTCTTCTGCCATAACCTGCTGCCAAAGAGGATCAAGAACAACCTCTTTATAGGAAGAAGGCTTAGACAAACTGTGAATAGAGGTTAAGAAATAAGCAAACGAAGCTGAGTAAGTTGAATAGACAAAATCAGGTAACTGAGTAGACTTACGTTGACGAGAAGGGTAACGAGGAGGGTCAACAATCGCAGGAGGTGGTTGGACAGTCGGGGGGACAAGAGGGATGTCATCATGTGGAGTAGTAGTATTTGTCCTGCAATTCTCAACATTACAATCACTAGAAGCGCTATCATTAGGACCAAACGGATCAATATGGGTTAGTTCAGAACTCTTAGTAATATGAGAATCAGAGGAAACAGAGTAAAAAGAGATGTGCTCAAGAAAAACAACATTACGAGATACATAAAGTTTTCTTGCATGAGGATCATAACAACGATAACCCTTTTGACCATCTCCATAACCAAGAAAAACACACATGGCAGAACGAGAAGACAACTTACTGCGCTCTACTTGAGGGCGAAGAACAAAACAAGTAGAACCAAAAACTTTTAAAGAATAGTAATTAGGGGTAGAAGCATACAATTTTTCAAAGGAAGACAAACCTGATATGATAGAGGATGGAATTCTATTAATAGCATGAATAGCAGTAAGCACTGCTTCTCCCCCAAAACTCACTAGGAACTGAAGCGGACAACAAAAGGGAACGAGCAGTCTCTATAATGTGACGGTGTTTCTTTTCAGCAACTCCATTTTGTTGAGGAGTATCAGTACAAGATGTTTGGTGGCGGGTGCCATCATAAGCAAGTAATTCATAAAATTTATTAGAGGTATATTCACCACCTAAATCACAACGAAAACACTTTATAACAAAATTATGTTGAGTTTTGACCATTGCACAAAATATATGATAAATGTCAAAAAAATTCAGACCAATTTTTCATAAGATAAACCCAACAATAACGAGTGTAATCATCAATAAACGAAACATAATATCTTGATCCACCTTTGGTGAGAACCGGTGATGGACCCCAAACATCAGAGTGAACTAAATCAGAAGGCGCATATGAAACGGAAACACTTTTACTAAACGGTAAAGCTGGAAATTTAGCAAGTTTACAACCACAACAGTCTGAGATATGACAGGGTTGTAACTTTCCTAAGGCTCCAGTAGAAGCCAAATATTTTAATCTAGAAGCAGAAACATATCCAAGGCGAGAATGTCATAAATAAAAACTAGAAGATAAGGAATTCAAGCGAAAACTAGATAATAAGTCAGCAGTAGTTGTTGAGGCTGCAGTATCTGGGAGTCGTAGGTCATCCAAAACGTAAAGTCCCCCTTGTCTATGGCATGTCCCAATCAGCCTCCCAGAATATGGATCCTGCCCACAACAAGAAGTGGAAGAAAACATAACCGAATAACCGAAATCACATATTTGACTAATAGAAGCAAGACTCAAAGTATGATTATGAATATAATAAACATTAGAAAGAGACAAGTTAGGTGTGGAGACAGAACCAATGCCTGCTAGTGGCATAGGAGTGCCATCAACAGTCATAACCGACACAGACAAGGCAGGTTTCACAGACACAAAATATTTATCATCGTATGTCATATGATGAGATGCTCCATAATCAAGAATCCATATGGAAGGAGATATACCTGACATACTAGAGGAGTTCAAACCTTTAGAAGAGGTGGCAGACATGACATGTGATTGAGTGACAAGAAGTCTTTGAAGCTGTTCTGCAGTATCAGATATTTGGGAAGCAGTCTTAGATGAGTATACAGAACCAGAACTAGAGCCAATGGTAGGAGGAGCAGAAGCAACAACATTGGACGATGGCCCCTAAATTTCTTCTTATGTGCTCTCCCCAATTTCGGACAGCGTGCTTTCCAATGACCTTTTTCTTTACAGAATGCACATTCATGATTACCAAGACCAACTCTCCCTTGAGATGTTTTTTTTTTTTTTTGAATAGGAGCAACAAAAATAGATGGAGGAGTTGAGAGAATTTCCTTATCTAACACACCAGAATGGGTCTTAAGTCTGATTTCCTCTGCCAACAATTTACTAACTACTGATTCAACATTAGGAAGGGGGGAACGATGCAAAATACCCCCACGAAGGCACTCAAAATCATCACGAAGAGCCATTAGAAACCAAACCAGATGTTGCTCCTCTCTTTGATCAATGTATGCTTTGACAGCTTTCAACTCAAGTGATTCTATAAGAGCCAATTGATCCCACAGATTAGTCATTGCCGAATAGAATTCCTGAATAGTCATAATGCTCTGCTTAAGGGCTCTAATATCACTTTCCAACTGATAACGTTTTGCAAAGTTAGACTGAACATACAAACGTTTCAAGTGATCCCAAATCTCTTCAGCAGTATTATATTTTGCTAGTTGTACTCCTATAGACAACTCAACAGAATTATTAATCCAAGTAATAATTTTTGAATTACTAACATTCCATATTTTCAAATCTTTTGCATATTGAGTTTCATCCTTTTTATCTGTAGGCTTAACAGAAGTTCCATCAACAAAACCCAACATATCTTTTCCAATCAAATTTTTTTTCATCACATAACTCCAATAAGAATAATTTTGTCCACTGAGGTGAACACTAACAGCTTGAAGAGAATCATCCTTAACACCAGCCATAACAAATAATGACAGGAAAATACGACAAACACAATCACTGAAACAAAATAAATTAGGGATAACCTGGTGTTGTGCGAGCACGATTTCTCCCTCTCCAGACGTCGTTTCGCCGATCCGACCGTTGAAGATGAAGACCTAAATGTTGGTACCTGCTGTCCAAAAATCAGCCCGATCCAACGGTTAACGAATGTGTAATCTATGTTTTTTTGAGACTGATTTAACAAAATCGGGAATAGGGTTACTCTTCTCTTTTCTCTTTTGGTGGTTGTCTTTTCTATCAAAATAGTCTCTCTCTTTTAATCCCAATGAAATTTTAAAATTTTATTTTTAGCTCCTAAAACTTTTTTGTATTCACTTTTAATTCTTGTTTTGAATTTTTTTTAAATTGATACTTGAAAACTCTAAAAAACATAATCCTTATAAAATCAAAATAATGACTAAAATAAAAATGTCAATAAATTTTTTTCAAGACTAAACTTGAAATGTCATAACTTTTAAGGAGTACAAACATATTTAATCCAAAATATGAATAATAATATTTATACAACTGTTTTTAAGGGGATTCAAGCTATATAACCTGAAGTTATAAAGTCATACTCTTACATCAAGACTAACATGTCTTGAACGCTTTTTTTAAATTGAATTATTTTGATTTTTAATGTTAATTTTTGTAGCTTTATTATTATTATTATTATTATTATTATTATTATTATTATTATTATATTTCTTTATCTAATTATTTGTTCAAATTTTATCTCTTATAAAAGGAATTAAGAAATTATCTATTCAATAATGTGATGTCATATTTTTCAATTTTATATGTGAAAAAGTGTAAAATTAGGTTGTATTTGTTTAGACATTTTAGAAGGTCAAAAGTGCTACATAAACTAATATTAATTGACTGTTTTGCAATTAAATTAATATTTTTGACATAGTTAATAAGTACAAATAAATATGATTATATAATTATAGTCCGAGTTGCACAAATTTCAAAAAAAAATTGTTATAATCCTAATTACATAGATTAAAGTAAAAAATCATAAATAAGTTTTTTATTTGATGAACTTTGGTTATGTTTACTAATTTTCTAAGGGTGAATTTGGAAGATAAAAAAACCATAGGACAAAAAGAATTTGGAGATTAGACTATTTCCATGGTTAGGAACATAAGCAAAAGCTAGCGAAGAAAAATATTGTGGGATCTAAAAAATATTACTAACAAAAAAAATTTAAGATTAAATACGTCTTTAGTTCCTATGAAATTTTCAAATTTTATTTTTAATTCATATAAACAAATTCTCAAACTTTTAGCTCCTAAAATCTTTTTGTATGCACTTTTACTTCCTATTTTGAAAGTTTTTTTTTAAAAAAATTGATACTTGAAAACCCAAAAAACATATAGTCCCTATAAAATCAAAATAATGTTTAAAATAAAAGTGGATAAACTTTTTTCATGACTAAACGTGAAATATCATAATTTTGTAAGGAGTACAAATATATTTAATCCAAAATATTACTAATAATATTTATACAATAGTTTTTTTAGGAGATTCAAACTATATAACTTGAGGTTATAACCCAATACTCTAACCACAATTAAGGGTTACATCTCATGAACGTTTTTCCAAAATTGAATTATTTTGATTTTTAGTCTTAATAGTTTTAGCTTTATTATAATTTTTCTTTAGGTTCATTTTTTCTCTCCTGTAAAACGGAATTAAGAAATTATTTATTCAATAATCTTATATCATATTTTTTAATTTTATATGTAAAAAAACGTAAAACTGAGTTGTCTATGTTTAGACATTTTAGATGGTCAAAAGTGTTACTCAAACTAATAGCGAGTGACTGAGTTGTCTATGTTTAGACATTTTAGATGGTCAAAAGTGTTACTCAAACTAATAGCGAGTGACTGCGTTGTAATTACGTCATGATTTTTGACATAGTTAATAAGTACAAATAAATATGCTGATATAATTATAATCACAATTGCACAAATTTCAAAAAGTTGTTATAACCCTAATTACATAGATTCAAGTAAAAAATCATCATTAAGTTTGTTATTAGATGAACTTTGTTTATGTTTACTACTTCTGTAAGTGTGAATTTGAAACCTAAAAAAACCATGGGATAAATAAATTTGGAGATCAGAGTATTTTGATGGTTAGGAACAAACACAAAAGCTTAGGGAAAAAATAATATCATGGGATCCACAAGTTATCAATAACAAAAAAAGTTAAGATTAATATTAAATTTTTAGTCTCTATAAAATTTTAAAATTTTATTTTTAATACCTATAAACAAACTCTCTACCTTTTAGCTCCTAAAATCTTTTTGGTATTCACTTTTAATTCCTATTTCGAAAGTTTTTGTAAAAAATTGAGACTTGAAAATCCTAAAAAATATAGTCCTTATAAAATCAAAATAATGACTAAATTAAAAGTGATTAAATTTTTTTCTATATTAAACTTGAAATATCATAATTTCGAAGGAGTACAAACATATTTAATCCAAAACACTATTAATAATATTTATACAACTGTTTTTTAAGGGATTCAAACTATATAACATGAGGTTATAACGTCATACTCTTAAAACAAGGCTGACATGTCATGAACATTTTTTTGAAATTGAATTATAATGATTTTTAATGTTAATTTTTTTAGCTTTATTTTAATTAAATTTTTTATCTAATTATTTGTTCAGATTTTATCTCTTATAAAAGGAATTAAGAAATTATCTATTCAATAATGTGATATCATATTTTTCAATTTTATATGTGAAAAAGCGTAAAATTGAGTGGTCTTTGTTTAGATATTTTAAAAAGTCAAAAATGCTACACAAATTAATAATAATTGACTGCAACGAAATTACATTATGATTTTTGACAAAGTTAATAAATACAAATAATATGTTGATATAATCATAATAGCAGTTGCACAAATTTCAAAAAAATTTGTTATAATCCTAATTACATATATTAATGTAAAAAATCATCAATAAGTTTGTCATTTGATGAACTGGTTACGTTTACTACTTTTCTAAGTGTGATTTTGGAAGCTACAAAAAACATAGGATAAAAAGAATTTGGAGATTGGACTATTTCCATGGTTAGGAACAAAAACAAAAGCTTGCGAACAAAAATATTGTGGGATCCACAAGTTATCAATAACAAAAAAAAGTTAAAATTAAATAAGTTTCTAATCCCTAACGTCTATAAACAAATTATCAACCTATTAGCTCCTGAAATCTTTTTGGATTCACTTTTAATTCTTATTTTGAAAGTTTTTGTAAAGAATTGATACTTGAAAACCCTATAAAATATAGTCCCTATAAAATCAAAATAATGACTAAAATAAAAGTGAATAAATTTTTTTAATATTAAACTTGAAATGTCATAATTTTTAAGGAGTACAAATATATTTAATCCAAAATATTATTAACAATATTTTTACAACTGATTTTGAGGGGATTCAAACTATATAACATGAGGTTATGACGCCATACTCTTAGGACAAGGCTTACATCTCATGAACGTTTTTTTGAAATTGAATTATTTTGATTTTTAGTGTTAATAATTTTAGCTTTATTATTATTTTTCTTTATATTCATTTTTTATCTCTGGTAAAACGGAATTAAGAAATTATCTATTCAATGATGTTATATCATATTTTTTAATTTTATATGTGAAAAAATGTAAAATTAAGTTGTCTGTATATAGACATTTTAGATGGTCAATTGTGGTATACAAACTAATAATAAGTGACTGTGTTTCAATTACGTTATGATTTTTGAGATAGCTAATAAGTACAAATAAATATGGAGATATAATTATAATCACAATTGCACAAATTTTTAAAAGAGTAAACCATAATTTTTTTAAATGGACATTTAAATAGATTCATACTTAATACAAAAGTAGTATATCATAATTTTTTCAAATGGGCGTACAAAAATTTTCAAATGAAAAATGTCGCAAAAAATTTCAAATATTATAAAAAATGTTCGGGTTACCCGGCCAGCCCGCAACCCGTCTAAGATTGGGCTGATGTAGTATTTTATCAGTTCATATTAAAATACAATTTTTTGGCCTAATTCAAAGATGCATGCAACTCGTTTTTACAACTCTAACCTTTTCAGAGATATCTTTAAAAGTGAGTTTATATATTATTAACTATAGAACGCAATTGAATAGGGTATGATAGATTTAATGAGCGAAAAAATATAAAAAGATGATATAGAGCTCATTTGTTACAAGTTGTAAAAAAAAATTAAAAATTATTATTATTATTGAAAATTTTCATATATTCATTACAACTTTTGAAAAAAAATGATAATATTATATTAATCTAAAAAAATGTTTCAAATGAGAAATTGTTCTTGGTAGTTTCCCAAAAATATTTATAACCGAATATTATTTTAGGGTTCAAAATGTTTTTTAATTTCTATAAAAATTCAATTTATCAATTTTAGACTTGTGAAATAAAAATATAATTTTTCATTCTTACAAAGTTATGCAATAAACAGCTTTAGACCATAATGAAACAAAACATGTTTAATTGTCCTTCAATTTTAAAATTATATTTTGGTTTAATTGCAATTTTTGTCCCACTATATTTACCCATTTTTGGAATGGTTACATGTATTTTTAGTTCCTATCAAATTTTAACTTTTTAATTTTTGTCCTTATAAAATAAAAATACAATGTTTAGTCCCTACAAAATCATCATGCATGCCCTTTTGGTAATATTATAAAAAGTTTATTCACAAAAAATAAGCTCAAATTTCAATTTCTATGTCCATATTTTTGTTACTTTTATGTTGAGTTTTTTACATTTAAAAAAATCATATTTAAGTCAGCTCAAATGAAAAAATTATAAATTTTTGTGGAGGAACATTTTATAATATTTTAAACATTTTTGCTAAAAAATCATTCAAAAGTGTTTAAGTTAAAAAAACAACTAAACATGTTTCATTTCTGCACGGACTTGGATAATTTTGTAAAGACTAAAAATTGTGATTAAAATTGAAATGTTGAAATTTTATAGAGATGATAAACATATTTAACTTTTCTTGGAATTAGTCCCTTATTTTAAAATTCAATAGTCTTGGTTCCTCCCTAAAAAAATTTAACTAATAAATGATGATTTGATATATTCTAAATAAAGTTAGATATGATACGATAATGTTGAATGATTAATACTTATGAAGTTTCAATAAAACACTATAAAATTTAGTTTCAACGTATGAAATAATTTTTTTTTAATTTAATTAATAATATATAAATAATTTATTTATCTAACTGATTCTACATCATGAGTTCGTGTCATCATTTAAAATATAATAAATCACTTTTTTTTTTGTTAAAAAATCCAAAGAGGGACTAAATATGTCGGATTTTAAAATAGGAAGACTAATTTCACAAAGTGGTCAAAATATGAAACCAAAATAATCTCTCTATTAAATAACTATAAAATGATAAACTTTACATTTTTTTGGTTTAAATACATTTTTAGTCTCTATTATTTAAAAAAAATTAATTTTAGTCCCTAAAAAAAGATTCATTTTTTGATTCCTAAAGCATTATCCTATAAGTAGTTTTAGTCTATGGTGTAATACAAACATATTTAATTGTCTTTAAATTTTTAAATTTTTACAAGCGTGTTTAGAATATTTAAAAAGTACCTCCACAAAAATTTAAAACTTTTTAAATTGAGATGAATAAATATGAATTTTTTAAACACCATAAACTCAAGAAACAAATTAACAAAATATGGACTTAGAAATTATATTTTTAAATTATTTTTAGTAGATAAATTTTTTATTCTTATGTAAACATTTTTGAAGAAGTATTCATTTAAAAATATATGTTGACATTTAAATTTTTTTTATTATTGTGTAAACATTTGTAAGGACTAAAAATATAATTTTTTAACGAAAACTAAAATCAAAATTTTAAAATTTTATAAGAACTATAAAGTTATTTAAACTTTTTTTTTTACTCTTAACATTTTTTAGCTACAAAACATGGTGCAAAAAGAATCACTTATTTTATGAAAAAATATTCCATAGTATTAAATGGTCATATTTATTTTTTAAAATACAAATGAATGGCGTTACATTGCATAGTCAAACCAAAAATAAATCTTCCTAACTTCAATACTTTATATGTCATTTATCGTAAGACTCACTTATACAATTCACATATATTAATAAAAGTTGTTGAAGCATTAAATTTGATAAAAATATATGTTTATTTTCCATGACTACCCTTACAATTATGGATTTTATAAGAGAAATATTTTTTTTTCTGTGCTTGATTAGCAAAAGGATTTTAACATAATAAATGATCATTGCATGTGAATTTTTTTTAAAAAAGTCTTATATTTAAAGACATAAAATTCTCAAAAATGAGTCTTATAATAAAGAACAAACGTAATATAAGATCAATTACTATTTTTTTTTACTTATATTCAAGTCAGAGAGAATAAAAAATAACAACAATATTTACGATTATAATTAAATCCTTCACAAAAAACAATTTGAGTGTCGTTGCAATAGTGTTCGGAATTTCGATAAAGTTAATGAATACAAATAAATGTGTTGATGTAATTGCAATTGCTTTTGCAAAATTTTCTAAAAGTTTTACATTATAGCATGATTACATGCATTAAAGTTAATAATAATCCATAGATTTCTTATTTGGTGAAATTTGTTTATGTTCAATATTTTTCTAAGTGTGAATTTGGATGTGAAAAAAATTGAGTTGAAAAGTTATTGAAGATCATAGTCTTTTCTCGATTGGAAATAACAAACATAAGGTATATCACAGAAACACATATAAGATTCACCTACAAATATTTTCTTGTCAAATTGAACAAAAATATTTATAAAAAAAATTAAATTTTTATAAATTTCAATAATTTTAATCCCATATAAAATTTAAAGATTATAACCCTAAATACACAAACTAAAGTCTAAAATCATGTATAGACTGGTTATTTGATCATATTGTAGATATCGAAGAACAAAAAAGAACATCATGGAGAATATTGATTGTTGTTTTGTTAATTATTTTTATAGTAGGTCATGAATGATTTTTTTTAGTATATATTTCGATTTTGGTGGTATTTTTTGAAAATGGAATAATTGAGGTATGTGGGAAAGATTCAACATGAAAAATGTAACCCTTATAGATGGTCATAAAGGGAGGTTTTAGACATTTGGGAGGAGAAAGGTGTCCAAATGACCAATAACATTAGTATGTGGTATACTGACACAAAAAGGAATTGGGCCATGAGTTGAAGAACTTAATTGGAGAAATTTACTATGCACCCCCCTCTTTTACTTCTCACCCCCAACCATAAGGAAAAGACCATATTGCCCCTTATTTCATCTATAAAACCCTAAAAAAAACACTTTTCTTTTTTCACTCATTTCTTCGAAATTCTGAAATATTCGATCCTCCCACCCTACCAAAAATTCGAATCTTTCAAACATCCGAAGTGAAAAAGTAAGACAAATTTCAAAACTTTCGTTGAATATGAAAGTCTCGAAACATATTTTTTTCAGAAATTTTCAAACATTTGAAACTTTCGTTAAACTTTAAACTTTCGAAGTACAAAACTTTCGAAAGTTTCGTTAAACTTGAAAGTTTCGAAGTGCAAACTTGCGAAAGTTTTGAACAATACGAAAGTTCCGAAACATAAAATCTTCGAACATTCTGAAAGTTGCGAAAAACAAGTTTCGAAAGTTTCATATCCAATGAAAGTTTCAAAATGGTTTTTTGGGTTTTTTATATATTGCAGTGCCTAGAATGAGAGGTGCGTTTGGCCAAATTATTCGCAATTTCATAGGTGACAGAGATAATGGTGTAGAGAGAATTCCACCAACAGCATCAAACAGACGACGTAACAAAGCAAATCGTCCAATTAGGCAGCGTCGTCGAAGACAAGAGGAGGTCCAAGATGATGATGTTGAGTCCACTGAGCATGCACATATGGAGGAGTATGTCCCTCAGCCTCCACAATTTTTAAAAATGTTAAATATATCCTTGATTTATTTTTAACAATTTTATCAACTACCAAATAATTCAAGATTTTTGGTACGAAAAAGATTTCTGAAAATTATTGGAAATTTTTTTATAAGATTTCCGATACAGAAGGTTAAAAAGGAGTCTATTAGAAAACTTTTTTAAATTTTTCTGGTATAGAATGTTAAAAAGGTGTCTATCAGAAATCTTTTTTAATGTTTTCTGGTACAAAAGATTAAAAAGGTGTCTATCGAAAATCTTTTTTAAAGTTTTTCAATACAAAAGGTTAAAAAGAATAAAAAGTTGTGTATCAATAAACTCATCTACCAGGAAGCTAGTGAAAATATTTTCGGATACATATCTTTCATAGTAGGGACACTCACTTTAATACAATTTTATACCGATTAAAATTTTTTACAAGATTTCAAAATTTCAAAATTTGCATCTGGTAGAAGGGAAGAATTTTTACTCTTTTATAAGATTTCAAAATTTGTTTTTAGTCCCTGCAAAAAAATATTTTTTAATCCCTAAAGAATTATCCTATAAGTAGTTTTATTCTCTCGTGTAATAGAAAGATGTTTAACTCTCCTTAAATTTTAAAATTTTTACAAGCATGTTTAGAATATTTTAAAAAGTACTTCTACAAAAATTTAAAACTTTTTAAATTGGGATGAATAAATATGAATTTTTTAAACATCATAAACTCAATAAACAAATTAACAAAATATAGACTTAGAAATTTTATTCTTCAATTATTTTTTGTGGAGAAATTTTTTATTATTACGTAAACATTTTTTAAAAAATATTCATTCAAAAATATTTGTTGACATTTCAAAAGAGACTAAAATAACTTGCAAGATAGTTTTGTAAGAACTAAAAATGTAATTTTTTTAATGAAAACTAAAATCAAAATTTTAAAAGGACTATAAAGTTATTTAACCCTTTATTTTTACTCTTAACATTTTTTAGCTACAAAACATGGTGCAAAAGTAATCGCTTATTTTACGGAAAAATATTTAATAGTATTAAATAGTCATATTTAATTTTGAAAATACAAATGAATGGCGTTACGTTGCATAGTCAAACAAAAAGCTAATGTTCCTAATTTCAATACTGCAACTGTCATTTGTCGTAAGACTCACTTATACAATTCACATGTATTAATTAAAGTTGTTAGAGCATTAAATTTGTAAAAAAAATATATGTTTAATTTTCGTGACTACCCTTACAATTATTGATATTATAAGAGAAATAAAAAAATGATTTTTTTTTGTGATTAATTATAAAAAGGATTTTAACAAAAGAAATCATTAATACATGTGAAATTTTAAATAAATAAAAAAACTTATATATACTTATATCATTGTCTCTAAATATAAGACTAGAGGTGGTAAAACAGGCCGAACTCATAAGTCTGACCTGTTTAGCTCGCCATTTTAGACGGACTGAACTAAACATTAGAATTTGACTACCTAAGTTGATTTGTCCCACTTAATCTGTAAATTAAAAAAAAAAAAAAAAAAAGGCTATCACAATAAAAATCCCAACCAAATAGAAGACTAAAATTGTGATTTGTTCTATGCTGCCTTGCGACTTGTTTTATTCTAATGATGGTTTTTATTAATGTTGATAAATTTATTTTGTGACCTTTTTATGTTAGCGGTGACTTTGTTTTGACATTAGTATTTGTTGATCGATGATTGTTGCCTTTATTATTTTGTAAAATATTAAAATAAAATAAAAAAATTATTTGGCAAGCCAACCCACAAATATGTCTACTCTCAAAGGATAGACAAAGTGGTGGTACTTTCGACTCGACCACCTAAGTTGGACTGCTTTTTGGCGGGCCGACCGCTTTGCTGTCCTTATATAAGATTTTTTTAGAATTTTATTTATTTGTTTTATAAGATCCTATTTGAATTTTCAATTGTATGAATCATTTGTTTACTAACATAGATTAATTAATAATAAATATTATTAACTTCACCCTTAACTGCATTAATAACTTCGTACCAAAATACCTCTAATATATTACATCTTTTTAACTTCAAAATAATGAGTTAAAGTGAATAAATTTTTACACTACTAAATTTTAAATATCGTTATTTTGTAGGAAGTATAAACATATTTAACCCTAAATATTATTAATAATATTTTTCTAATTTTGTAGGAAGTATAAACATATTTAACCTTAAATATTATTAATAATATTTTTCCAACTGTTTTTTAAGGAATTCAAACTATATCACTTAAGTTTATAAAACCATTCTCTTACCAAAAGGCTAGCATCTCATGAACCTTTTTTTTGAAATTGAATTATTTTTATTTTAGTGTTAATTTTTTTAGCTTTTTATTATTTTTATTTATTTTATTATTTGTTCAGTTTTTAATATCTCTTATAAAAGAATTTAAGAAATTATCTATTCAATAATGTTATATCATATTTTATAATTTTTATATGTGAAAAAATCCAAAATTGAAAGGACTTTGTTTAGATATTTTTGATGATCAAAAGTATTACACAAACTAGTAATAAGTGGTTGCATTGCAATTACGTCATGATTTTTAACATAGGTAATAAATACAAATAAACTTGCTGATATAATCATATTTGTAATTGCACAAATTTCAAAAAGTTCTGTTATAATCCTAATTGTAACATCCTAAATTTTATAATAAACTATTTTATTAGTTAAGTACGATTTTAAATAATTAATTTAATGTTAAAATTATTTTACAATATATGATGATAAATTTTCTAACTATTTTTCGTTATATAGGTGATTTCTATGATGTGCTAGTTTTATAAATATTAGATTACACGAGGACATAAATAATAAATATATATTTTACTCTTTGATCTATTTTAAAAAAAATAGTATTTTAGTGTAATATATATATATATATATATATATATATATATATTTTAAAATATTTTATGCGATTTTACGTGTATATACGGGTACCCAATTAATGTAATATTTTTTTGTGCGTTTGACTGATATTAAGTATGCACATAGTTATATTTCAATTATTTATAACTATTTTATGTATTTAGTTATTTTTTTATTAATAATTATCTTGAGATAAAATTGATATTGTGTTTGATTTCGTTTATTTTTATATACTTGTTATGACATTGTGATTATATATATATATATATTTATTATGATTTAGTAATTAATATAAAATATTAATGTTATATTTTTATTTTATAATTTTGACTATTTTCTAATATGCTGGTATTATTATAATGTGAGTATTTTGAGAAATAAGTATAATTGTAGAGATTATTTTGAATGTGAGAGTTTCAATTTTTAGTAATATGATTTTTTTATATATTGATTATTTTAATTACTCTAATTTATAAAATATTAGTAATGTTTGGAAAACTGTGTTTGGAAGAATATTAAAAAAAAAGAGATTAAGTAATTATTAATTTTGTTCTAGCAAAATAAAAATAATAATAGTAAAACAAAAACATAAATAAAGGGACCAATGAGTTTGACTCATGTGTGAACCCTAATTGTTAATAAAATAAAGCAAACAAAAGAGGGAAGAGAGTTGGAACTTTGGAAGGGCAGCCGTAAAAGCAAAGAGGAAACACAACAATAACCTATCGTTTGACACCAGTGATCGATAACTGTTCTAGAAAACTTTCTCCATTTTTGCTCAAATTTGAGCATGTTATTTCATTCATTTAACTGTCCATTAAACATAATCAGAATTTTAACAACCTCAATTTCTCTCTAAAATATTCGACTTCTCCATTTGTAGAATTTATTATTTTGCACCGTTCTCCTTCACCGTAAGTCCAATTTGAGTGAAATTAACACCAAAACGACCGTGTGAAAAGTGGTTATATTATCCATTGATTGGTTTTCTGATTTATGGTAATTTTCTTTGACCGAATTTCGAATTTTGTTTTTAGAGTATCTTCTCATAATTTATTTTTAACATTTACCCATAAATTGTCGAGTTAGATCTATTGATGGACAAAGAGTCAATGAACAAAGGTTGTTTGCTCGTGGAATCCTATTCATGTGTGAAAGCGTCGAAATAAGGTAAGGGGTGAGAGAGCGTTTGAATTCATGAGTGTAATATATTGTGAGATGAACGGGAAAACCGTATTTCCCAACGATTCATCCGGGGCTCGCTACATGTGGCAGTAGCCCTTTGAGGGATAAATTAATTAATGTGCAAATATGGAAATTGTGAGAGTAAAATATAGAATAGAAATATTTGTAGGGTGTTGATTGATTTAATTTATTTGAATGTGTGATATTGATATTATTGTGATATTGGGTGTCGAATTAAATTTATATATGTGTGGTTAGATGAGTTTATGTGATGTGATAACAAAAGATGGATGTGTTGTGATAATTTTATATAATGATGATAATGCACGATTAATAATTGTGATGTTATAAATTTGTGATAAGTTTATGTGATAATGTTTGATTGATGATATTGATGTTATAAATTTGTGATGAGTTTATGTGATGATGATGATAGTAATGTTCTAAATCGTGATGAGAATATTGAATTAACCTCATATTTGATGAAATAATGGTGATTTTAATTTGTGTTTGAGATGATGGTTTTAATGGAGTATCATATACCAATAAGGGGAGAAAATAAATATTGTAAATTTGTGAAGTGGATATTATTTTGTCATCATATAGGTAGGGCATGACAAGCCTAGTGATTCTGGGGAAGTACAACTGAATGAGTCTGATCGTGGCGGTCTGCTGTCGAGCCTTAAGGCAAGATTGTTAGACATTAGAGGTATTCGGGTGGGGAATTCCTAGATGACTTGGAGGTAGCACTCCAAATGTCGGGAGCTACCACGCAATACACGTTTACCTCGATTGTCACGTATATGTGTCTCGGGTTGAGTTGGGGGGAACTATGAGGACATGGCCAATTTGAATTGTCCGTCCACCGGAATGGTGGCATAGTATCAAGCCTCCTAACCAAGTACTTCGGAGTTAGAATGGTGCCACATTGTGAAGTAGAGTCTAAGCTCATGCATAGCATTGCATTTTTGTGTGATTGTTTTGTTGTGATTAATATGTATTATATGTGATAATAATGTATGCGATGATTTGATGTTATAGTGAAGTGTATTGATTTTCTTTGATTTTGACTATATAATGTGATGTTTCTCCTTGAAGAATGTTTGTGTAATGATACAGTTTATTGATGATTAATTGTGTGTTCCTCTTATTTACATTATACTATCAACATGATTTCAAAACTCACCTCCTTCGTTGTTTGTGTTTGACTGGCTTCACCCTGCGTTTGCGAAATCGTAGTTATTACAGATTAATGAGTCTCGAAGTTCAAGTTTGGGAGAAACCCCTCTCTGATAGGTGATACAGGGAATTAAGAGTTGTAATGTGTATTTTACTTATGTTATTACAAATGTCTTTTTATATGAAAGCTTAGTACGAGTAAGTCTTGGGAATTAAATCAATAAATTCTAGTTAAATCAAGTTCATTGATATTGTACTATTTTAATTGAGTAACAAAGTTGAATTGTTACATGTATATTTAGAGAAACGTGATATCCTAAATTAGATATTAAAGTTTTTAATTTCTTTAACAGATTTTCTTTATCCGCTGCAAGTTTTCTTCAAATAATTTAGTATATATTATTATAAATGTAATTTTGGGGTTTATGGTGTCACACAAATTACATAGATAAAGTAAAATATCATCGATATGTTTGTTATTTGATAAACTTTGTATATGTTTACTACTTTTCAAAGTGTGAGTTTGGAAGGTACGAAAATCATAAGATCAAAAGAAATTTAAGATTTTTTTTATTTTCATAGTTAGGAACAAATACAAAAGCTTGAGTATATAAAGAGTAAACCATAATTTTTTTTAAATAGACATTCAATTGATTCATACTTAATACATAAGTAGTATATCATAATTTTTTTAAAATAGGCATACAAAATTTCAAACTAAAAGTGTCGCCAACAAATTATAAAAAATGTGCGGGTTACCTGATCAGCCCGCAGCCCGTATAAGGTCAGGCTCATGTAGTATTTTATTAGTCCATTTTAAAACACGGCTTTTTGGCCTAGTTCAAAGAAATCCACAACTTGTTTTGACAACTCTAATTTTATACTTTAAGTTTCCAGAAAATTCTCAGAGTAAAGGTATCTTTAAAAGTGAGTTTATATATTATTAAAACATAATTGTTTATGCGGTCCCTTAACTTTATTTCAGATAACACTCCAATTCTTTATCTTTTTTTTTTCTCGATTTGGTCCTTTATTTAATTTTAAGTAAACAACTTGATCTTTTATATTTTAAAATGTTAAGAATGTTATCCTTTTTTCACAAATTCATCAAAATTTTCAAACAAAGTTCATCAAATTAATTATCATCTTCAATATAATGCAAATTTTATCAAATTTATAACTCAAATCTTTAAATTAACTCATATTTTTATTCTTTATATTTTTGAATTTTTGTAATAAAATTAAATAAAAGACCAAATCAGAAAGAAAAAAAAAATACTAAAGTGTTATATGAAATTAAGTTAAGGGACCGAAAAAAGCAATTGTAACTATTATCAACTATACAATGCAATAGAATAGAGTATGATAGCTTTAATGAGCGGAAATATAAAAAAAAAAGATGGTATCGAACTCATTTGTTACAAATTGTAAACAATTTTATTTTTTTATAAATAATTATTATTTTTGAAAATTTTCATATGTTGGTTACATCTTTTGAAAAAATAACAATATTATATTAATCCAAAAAATGTGTCAAATGAGAAACTGATCTAGTTAGTTTCCCAAAAAAAATAAATTATAACTGAATATTATTTTTGGGTTAAATATGTTTTAATAAATTTCTATAAAATTTTAACTTATCAGTTTTAAATCTGTAAAATAAAAATATAATTTTTAATTTTTACAAAATTATCTAATAAACAGTTTTAGTACATATTGAAACAAAATATGTTTAATTGTCCTTCAATTTTAAAATTTTAAAAGGACTATAAAGTTATTTAATCCTTTTTTTTTTACTTTTATCAATTTTTAGCTACAAAACATGGTGCAAAAATAATCACTTATTTTACGGAAAAATATTTAATTGTATTAAATGGTCATGTTTATTTTTGAAAATAAAAATCAATGGCGTTACGTTGCATAGTCAAATCAAAAATAAATCTTGCGGACTTCAATACTTCATGTGTCATTTATCGTAAGACTCACTTACAATTATTGATATTATAAGAAAAATTAAATAAAAATTACTTTTTTTATTTATTATTAAAAGGATTTTAACAAAAGAAATCATTAATACATGTCAATTTTTTTAAAAAAATCCTATATTAAAGGGCATAAAATTCTCAAAAATGGGTCTTATAATAAAGAACAAATGTAATATAAGATCAAATACTATTTTTTTACTTATATTTAAAGTCGGAGAGAATAAAAAAAAATAGCAACAATATTTAATAGACTAAATTACATATGTGGTCCCTTAACTTAATTTCAAGTAACGTTTTAGTCATTTATATTGTTTTTTTCCCGAGTTGGTCCTTTATTTTAATTTTAAGTGACAATTTGATATTGTGTTTTAAAATGTCAACAATGTTATCATTTTTTATACAAAAATTCAAAAATATCATCAAAATTTTCAATCAAAACCCATAAAATTAATAATCATATTCAATATAATACAAATTTTATCAAATCCACAAAAATTTAAAACTTTTTAAATTGGGATGAATAAATATGAATTGTATTTTAAACACCATAAACTCAAGAAACAAATTAACAAAATATATACTTAGAAATTGTATTTTTAAATTATTTTTTATGGAGAAATTTTTTATTATTAAGTAAATATTTTTTAAAAAATATTCATTCAAAAATATATGTTGACATTTTAAAAAACACTAAGATAACTTGCAAGATAGTTTTCTAAGGACTAAAAATATAATTTTTTAACAAAAACTAAAATCAAAATTTTAAAATTTTATATGGACTATAAAGTTATTTAATCCCTTTTTTTACTCTTAACATTTTTTAGCTGCAAAACATGGTGCAAAAATAATCACTTACTTAATAGAAAAATATTTAATAGTATTGAATGACCATATTTATTTTTGAAAATACAAATGAATGGCGTTATGTTGCGTAGTCAAACCAAAAGTAAATCTTCCTAACTTCAATACTCTATATGTAATTTGTCGTAAGACTCACTTATACAATTCACAAGTATTAATAAAAGTTGTTGAAACATTAAATTTGTTAAAAATATATGTTTATTTTCGGTGACTATCATTACAATTATTGATATCATAAGAGATATAAAAAAATTATATGTGAATTTACAACAGTTTTTTTTAGATTCAAACTATATTAAATCATATTTTTCAATTTTTAATGTGAACAAGCGTTATATTAAGTAATTTTTTATTAGACATTTTAGATGGTCAAAATGTTATACAAACTGGTAATAAGTGGTTGGGTTACAATTACGTCGTGATTTTTGACATAGTTAATAAATACAAATAAATATGTTGATGAAATGTTATGAAAAATTTCAAAAACTTTTACGTTATAACTCTGATTACGTCATAATTTTTTTATCATGTTGTGTTTTCTACAAAGGTTTGATGTGTTGATCAAGTGGTGGATCGGATTCAACTTTCCTCTTGGAAATGGTTTTTGATTAAATACTCATTATTCTCGTGTACCTTTTATGAGTGCAAATCGAATCCTTATTTATGTTTACTTCGAGTGTGGATTTTTGTGGTTTGACTAAAATATGGACCTAAAAAAATGACTAAAATAAAAGCGAATAAATTCTTTTCAAGACTAAACTTAATATGTCATCATTTTTAAGGAGTACAAACTTATTTAATCCAAAAGATTAATAATAATATTAATAATAATATTTATACAACTGTTTTTAAGGGGATTCAAGCTATATAACTTGATGTTATAACGTGATACTCTTACAACAAGGCTCACATGTCTTGAACTCTTTTTTGAAATTGAATTATTTTGATTTTTAATGTTAATTTTTTTTAGCTTTATTATTATTATTATTATTATTATTATTATTATTGAAATTATTATTATTATTATTATTATTATTATTATTGTTATTATTATTATTATTATTATTATATTTCTTTATTTAATTATTTGTTCAGATTTTATCTCTTATAAAAGGAATTAACAAATTATCTATTCAATAATGTGATGTCATATTTTTCAATTTTATATGTAAAAGAGCGTAATAATAATTGACTGTGTTGCAATTACATTTTTTGACATAATTAATAAGTACAAATAAATATGCTCATATAGTTATAGTTGGAGTTGCACAAATTTCAAAAAAAAATTGTTATAATCCTAATTACATAGATTAAAGTAAAAAATCATAAATAAGTTTTTTATTAGACTATTTCCATGGTTAGGAACAAAAACAAAAGTTTGCAAAAAAAAAAATTATTTTGGGATCTAAAAATTATCACTAACAAAAAAAATTTAAAATTAAATAACTCTTTAGTCTCTATAAAATTTTTAAAATTTTATTTTTAATCCATATAAACAAATTCTCAACCTTTTAAATCCTAAAATTTTTTTGTATGCACTTTTAATTCCTATTTTGAAAGTTTTTGTAAAAATTGAGACTTGAAAACTCAATAAAAAAATATAGTCCCTATAAAATCAAAATATTGACTAAAATAAAAGTCAATAAACTTTTGTATGACTAAACTTGAAATATCATAATTTTGTAAGGAGTACAGACATATTTAATCGAAAAATATTATTAATAATATTTATACAATAGTTTTTGAGGAGATTCAAACTATATCACTTGAGGTTATAACCCAATACTCTAACCACAAGGGTTACATCTCATGAACTTTTTTCCAAAATTGAATTATTTTGATTTTTAGTGTTAATATTTTTAGCTTTATTATTATTTTTCTTTATATTCATTTTTTATCTCTTGTAAGACGGAATTAAGAAATTATCTATTCAATGATATTATTTCATATTTTTTAATTTTATATTTGAAAAAACGTAAAATTGAGTTGTCTATGTATAGACATTTTAAATGGTCAAAAGTGGTATACAAACTAATAATGAGTTGCTTTCGTTGTAATTATGTTATGATTTTTGATATAGTTAATAAGTACAAATAAATATGCTGAAATAATTATAATCACAGTTGCACAAATTTTTAAAAGAGTAAACTATAATTTTTTTAAATGGACATTTAAATTGATTCATACTTAATACATAAGTAGTATATCATAACTTTTTTTCAAATGGGCATACAAAAATTTTCAATTGAAATATGTCACAAAAAATTTTAAATATTCTAAAAAATATTTGGGTTACCCATCAGCCTGCAATCCGTCTAAGATTGGGCTCATGTAGTATTTTATCAGTCCATATTAAAATACGACTTTTGGGCCTAATTCGAAGAAGTCTGCAACCTGTTTTGACAAATCTAAACTTTTCAAAGTTTATATATTTTTAACTTTACAACGCAATTGAATAGGGTATGATAGCTTTAAAGAGCGAAAAAATATAAAATTATGATATAGAGCTCATTTGTTACAAATTGTAAAAAAAATATTTTTAAAAAATTATTATTACTTTTGAAATAAACAAAATATGTTTATTGTCCTTCAATTTAAAAATTATATTTTAGTTTAATTATAATTTTGGTCCCACTATATTTACTCATTTTTGGAACGGTTACATGTATTTTTAGTTCCTATAAAATTTTAACTTTTTAATTTTTGTCCTTATAAAATAAAAATACAATGTTTAGTGCCTTCAAAATCATCATGCATGCCCTTTTAATCTCAATCAATGTAAATTTTTGGATAAATTTTTTTAGATATATTGGTAACATTATAAAAAGTTCATTCACAAAAAATAAGCTCAAATTTCAATTTCTAGGTCCATATTTTTGTTCATTTTATCTTGAGTTTTTTACATTTAGAAAATTCATATTTAAGTCAACTCAAAATTAAAATATTATAAATTTTTGTGGAGGAACATTTTATAATATTTTAAACATTTTTGCTAAAAAATTATTAAAATTGTGTAAGTTATAAAACAACTAAACATGCTTCATTTCTGCACGGACTTGGATAATTTTGTAAAGACTAAAAATTATGATTAAAATTGAAATGTTGAAATTTTATAGAAAGTAAAAATATATTTAACTTTTCTTGGAATTAGTCCCCTATTTTAAAATTCAGTAGTCTTGGTTCCTCCCTCAAAAATTTTAACTAATAAATTATAATTTGACATATTTTAAATAAAGTGGCATATGATACGATATTGTTGAATGTTTAATACTTATGAAATTTCAATAAAACACTCTAAAAACTTATGCATAATAAATAACATATGCATAATTTTTTTATACGATATTGTTGAATGTATAAAATTATTTATTTTTATAATTTAATAAATAACATATGCATAATTTATGTATTTAACTGATTTTACATCTTGAGTTCGTAACATCATTTAAAATATATCAAATCACTTTTTTTTTTTGTTAAAAAATCCAAAGAGAAACTAAAATTGTCGGAATTTAAAATAAGGGGACTAATTTTATAACGTGGTAAAAATATGAAACCAAAGTAATCTCTCTAATAAATAACTATAAAATGATAAACGATACATTTTTTTGGTGTAAATAAATTTTTAGTCTCTATTATTAGATTTAAAAAATTTTGTTTTTAGTCCCTAAAAAAAATTCATTTTTTAATCCCTAAAGTATTATCCTATAAGTAGTTTTAGTCTATGGTGTAATACAAACATATTTAATTGTCTTTAAATTTTTAAATTTTTACATGCATGTTTAGAATATTTAAAAAAGTACCTCCACAAAAATTTAAAACTCTTTAAATTGAGATGAATAAATAGGAATTTTTTTAACACCATAAACTCAAGAAAAAAATTAACAAAATATGGACTTAGAAATTATATTTTTAAATTATTTTTGGTGGATAATTTTTTTTATTATTATGTAAACATTTTTGAACAAATATTCATTCAAAAATATATGTTGAAATTTCAAAAGAGACTAAAATAACTTGTAAGATAGTTTTGTAAGGACTAAAAATATAATTTTTTAACGAAAACTAAAATCAAAATTTTAAAATTTTATAAGGACTATAAAGTTATTTAACCTTTTTTTTTTTACTCTTAACATTTTTTAGCTACAAAACATGGTGCAAAAATAATCACTTATTTTATAAAAAAATATTTAATAGTATTAAATGGTCATATTTATTTTTGAAAATACAAATGAATGGCGTTACATTGCCTAGTCAAACAAAAAATAAATCTTCCTAACTTCAATACTCCATATGTCATTTATGGTAAGATTCACTTATACAATTGACATATATTAATAAAAGTTGTTGAAGCATTAAATTGTTAAAAATATATGTTTATTTTCCATGAATACCCTTACAATTATCGATTTTATAAGAGAAATTAAAAAAAAAAATTGTGCTTAATTAGCAAAAGGATTTTAACATAATAAATCATCAATGCATGTGAAATAAAAAAAAAAATCTTATATTAAAAGACATAAAATTCTCAAAAATGAGTCTTATAATAAAGAACAAACGTAATATAAGATCAAATACAATTTTTTTTTACTTATATTCAAAGTCGAAGAGACTAAAAAATAGAAACAATATTTACGATTATAATTAAATTCTTCACAGAAAACAATTTTAGTGTCGTTGCAATAGTGTTGGGAATTTCGATAAAGTTAACGAATACAAATAAATGTGCTGTTGTAATTGCAATTGCATTTGCAAAAATTTCTAAAAGTTTTACATTATAACCAGATTACATGGATTAAAGTTACTAACCATCCATAGATTTGTTATTTGATGAAATTTGTAAGTGAAAGAAATCGAGATGAAAAGTTGTTGAAGATCATAGTCTTTCTTCGATTGGAAACAACAAACATAAGGTATATTAAAGAAACACACGTGAGATTCACCTACAAATATTTTCTTGTCAAATTGAACAAAAATATTTTAAAAATATTAAATTTTCAGAAATTTCAATAATTTTAATCCCCTATAAAATTTAATGATCGTAAATCCTAAATACACAAACTAAAGTTTAAAATCATCTATAGATCGGTTATTTGATCATGTTGTATATATCGAAAAACAAAAGAGAATATCATAGAGAACATTGATTGTTGTTTTGTTAAACATTTTTCCATTGATTGTTGTTTTGTTAATTATTTTTATAATAGGTCATGAATGATTTTTTTTAGTATATATTTCGATTTTGGTGGTACTTTTTGAATATGGAAGAATTGAGGTATGTGGGAAAGATTCAACATGAAAAATGTAACCCTTATAGAGAAAGGTGTCCAAATGACCAATAACATTAGTATGTGGTATACTGACACAAAAAGGAATTGGGCAATGAGTTGAGTTGAGATGTCCAACATACAAGAAAAATTATTGGAGTGCATATTTGATTTTGGATAATGGGCTTGGTTTTACTACAGGGCTTTAAAAGCACAAAGGTAGTTCTGGGTAATGTTCTTCCCAAGAATAAAAGTTTGAAAATTTAACTCTATATTTCATATTTGTACCAATACCTCCACAAATTTTTAAAAATATTAAATATATACTTGATTTATTTTTAACAATTTTATCAACTACCAAATAATTCAAGTTATTTGATACAAAAAAGATTTTCGGAAGTTACTGAAATTTTTTTTCAAAGATTTCCGGTCAAAAGGTTAAAATGGAGTCTACTAGAAAACTTATTTAAAGTTTTTTGGTACATAAAGTTAAAAAGGTGTCTATAGAAATGTTTTTTTAAAATTTTCAGATACAGAAGATTAAAAAGGTGTCTAACGAAAATATTTTTTAAAGTTTTTTTTTGGTACAAAATGTTAAAAAGAATAAAAAATTGTGTATCAATAAACTCATGTACCGGAAAGCTAGTGAAAAAGTTTTCCAGTACACATCTTTTAAAAAAAATGAATTAAAAAAATACATAAATAATAAAGTAATAAAAATTAAATTTAAAATTAAAAAGAACTTTCGGAAAATTTGTGGATTGAAGTTTTCCGATAATTTTTTAAAATGTCTGAAAAAGTTTTCCAGTATTGTATATGTTCCAGAAATGTTGAAATAAGTTTTTCGGCATTTCCAGAAAACTTTAAAAAAGATTTTCGAAAATGATCTTCTATACCGGAAAACTTACTTATATACTGGAAAACTTGAAAAAAGTTTTCCAAAAAATATAAACTTTTTTTTACTCACTTATTGGCAAACTCAAATGGTGGAATGGTGAAAATCTGAAACTTTTAATATTTATATGAGGACATTTATGTCTTTTTCTTTAGTTTGTGGGGATATAGATACAGAGTAAAATTTTCTAAAAGCTTGCATCTGGTAGAAGAGAAGAAACTTCTTCTGTTTCTTTCATAGTAGGGTCACTCACTTTACTATAATTTTATACCGATTAAATATTACATATAATAAAAATATGTACAAATATAGTTGTAAAAAATGCATATATTTATATTAATGAATTAAAAAAATGATTTATATTAGAACCTGTAATTTATTTAAACACCATAAACTCAAGAAACAAATTAATAAAATATGGAGTCATAATTGTATTTTTAAATTATTTTTGGTGGAGAAATTTTTTATTATTACGTAAACATTTTTGAAAAAATATTCATTCAAAAATATTTGTTGACATTTCAAAAAAGATTAAAATAACTTGCAAGATAGTTTTATAAGAACTAAAAATATAATTTTTTAACGAAAACTAAAATCAAGATTTTAAAATTTTAAAAGGACTATAAAGTTATTTAACCCTTTTTTTACTCTTAACATTTTTTAGCTACAAAACATGGTGCAAAAATAATCACTTATTTTATGGAAAAATATTTAATAGTATTAAATTGTCATATTTAATTTTGAAAATACAAATGAATGGCGTTGCGTTGCGTAGTCAAACCAAAAATTAATCTTCCTAACTTCAATATTCCAACTATCGTTTGTCGTAAGAGTCACTTATACAATTTACATGTATTAATAAAAGTTGTTAAAGCATTAAATTTGTTAAAAAGATATGTTTAATTTTTGTGACTACCCTTACAATTATTGATATTATAAGAGAAATACAAAAAAAAATGATTTTTTCTGTGATTAATTAGATAAAGGATTTTAACAAAAGAAATCATTAATACACGTGAAATTTACAAAAAAAAACTTATATTAATATATATATATTAATATATATACACCTTTGTCTCTAAATGTAATACTAGAGGTGGCAAAACATGCCGAATCCATAAGTCTGACCCGTTTAGCTCGCCATTTTAGACGGACCGAGCTAAACAATAGAATTTGACTACCTAAGTTGGTGTGTCCCGCTTAATCTGTAAAAAAAGAAATAAGGCTATCACAATAAAAATCTCAACCAAATTCTAGAAGACTAAAATTGGCCCTTTTTTAACTCAACTCAATGAAAATTCCAACCCAAACTAAAAACTAAGGTAGCTAGGGTTTTAGTTTCTAATTGTCTTCTTTCACATTTACTCAAACCAAACAACATAACCGTTTCACTCCATCTTGCCATGTGATTTGTCCTATGTTGCCTTGAGACTTGTTTTATTCTAATGATGGTTTTGATTAATGTTGATAAATTTATTTTGTGACCTTTTTATGTTAGTGGTGACTTTGTTTTGCATTAGTATTTGTTGATTGATGATTGTTGCCTTTATTATTTTATAAAATATTTAAATAAAATAAAATAAAAAATTGTTTGGCAAGCCAACCCACAAATCTGTCTATTCGTCAAAGAATAGACAAAGTGGTAGTACTTTCGACTCGACCACCTAAGTTGGACTGCTTTTTGACAGCCCGACCCCTTTGCCATCCTTATATAAGACTTTTTGAAAATTTTATTTATTTATTTTATAAGATCCTATTTGAATTTTAAATTGCATGAATCATTTATTCACTAACATAGCTCTAATTAATTTATATATATATATATATATATATATATATTAATTAATAATAAATATTATTACCTTCACCCTTAACTGCATTAATAACTTCGTACCAAAATATCTCTAATATATTACATCTTTTTATGTAACATGCAATAAATACTTCGTATAATCATTAATTAATTCTTTCTTTTTAATAGTAAACATGGAAAACAATATCAATTGTCACGAAATATATTAAAATAAATTTTCTTAATTTCCGATTTACACAAATGGATCATATATTTAAAGATAAATGTAGTATCCACAATTTTCTTAATATCTTCAAAGGTAAATATATAAAAATAATATTAATTATTAATAACTTTAATACTTCTATACACTTCTAATATCCATAACTCAATTAAAAAGATCTTATATTTAAAACTACTTCTATACACTTCTAATATCCACGACTCAATTAAAAAAGATCTTATATTTAAAACCACGAAGTAACAATGAAACAGCGAGAAGACAATCAAATTAAGAGGTTGAACTAAAATGATTAATGAATTTTGTTAAACCAAATTAATTTATAGATAAAATAATTTATCAAATTGTAACACAATCAAATTAACTCAAATATAAAATAAATAAATAAAAGAAACTTGAAATATTTAATATAAAATTTGAAGCAAATAAATAACCATGGCAACTGAAGAGTGTTGTGTTGTCAGTCTTCAGTTTTTTAAGTCAAACTCAAACTTCAAAATAATGATTTAAAGTGAATAAATTTTTTCAATACTAAATTTGATATATCTTAATTTTGTAGAAAATGAAAACATATTTAATACAAAATATTATTAATAATATTTTTACAACTGTTTTTTAGGGAATTCAAACTATATCACTTAAGTTTATAACACCATACTCTCACCACAAGGCTAGCATCTCATGGACCTTTTTTTTGAAATTGAATTATTTTTATTTTTAGTGTTAATTTTTTAAAATTTTTATTATTTTTATTTATTTAATTATTTGTTCAGTTTTTAATTATCTCTTATAAAAGGATTTAAGAAATTATCTATTCAATAATGTTATATCATATTTTTCAATTTTTATATGTGAAAAAACCCAAAATTAAAAAGACTTTGTTTAGATATTTTAGATGATCAAAAGTGTTACATAAACTAGTAATAAGTGGTTGCGTTTCCATTACGTCATGATTGTTGACATAGTTAATAAATACAAATAAATTTGTTGATATAATCACATTTGCAATTGCACAAGTTTCAAAAAGTTTTGTTATAATCCTAATTACATAGATAAAGTAAAATATCATCGATATGTTTGTTATTTGATAAACTTTGTATATGTTTACTACTTTTCAAAGTGTGAGTTTGGAAGGTATGAAAATCATAGGATCAAAAGAAATTTAAGATTTTTGTTATTTTCATGGTTAGGAACAAATACAAAAGCTGGAGTATATAAAGAGTAAACCATAATTTTTTTTAAATGGACATTCAATTGATTCAAACTTAATACATAAGTAGTATATCATAATTTTTTAAAAATATGCATACAAAATTTCAAACTAAAAGTGTCGCAAAAAAATTATAAAAAATGTGCGGGTTACCCGGCCATCCCGCAACCCATCTAAGGTCAGACTCATGTAGTATTTTATTAGCCCATATTAAAACACGACTTTTTGGCCTAGTTCAAAAAAGTCCGCAACTTGTTTTGACAACTTTAATTTTATACTTTAAGTTTCCAAAAAATTCTCAGAGTAAAGGTATCTTTCAAAGCGAGTTTATATATTATTAAGACATAATTGCTTTTGCGGTCCCTTAATTTAATTTCAGATAACACTTCAGTCCTTTATTTATTTTTTTCCGATTTGGTCCTTTATTTAATTTTAAGCAAACAATTTGATCTTTTATATTTTAAAATATTAACAATGCTATCCTTTTTTTCAAAAATTTATCAAAATTTTCAAACAAAACTCATTAAATTAATTATCATCTTTAATATAATGCAAATTTCATCAAATTTATAACTCAAATATTCAAATAAATTCATATTGAATTAATTTCTATAAAATTTGTTTTAATTAATTTCTATAAAATTTTAACTTATCAATTTTAAATCTGTAAAATAAAAATATAATTTTTAATTTCTACAAAGTTGTCCAACAAACAGTTTTAGTACATATTGAAACAAAATATGTTTAATTGTCCTTCAACTTTAAAATTTTAAAAGGACTATAAAGTTATTTAATCCTTGTTTTTTTTACTTTTATCATATTGAAACAAAACATGTTTAGTTGTCCTACAAAATATGGTGCAAAAATAATCACTTATTTTACGGAATAATATTTAATAGTATTAAATGATCATATTTATTTTTGAAAATACAAATGAATTGCGTTACTTTGTATATTCAAACCAAAAATAAATCTTCCTAACTTCAATACTCTATCTGTCATTTGTCGTAGGACTCACTTATACAATAATTCACAGATATTAATAAAAAGTTGTTGAAGCATTAAATTTGTTAAAAATATATGTTTAATTTCCGTGACTACCCTTACAATTATTGATATTATAAGAAAAATAAAATAAAAATTATTTTTTTTGTGATTAATTAGTATAATGATTTTAACAAAAGAAATCATTAATACATGTGAATTTTTTTAAAAATAATCCTATATTAAAGGGCATAAAATTCTCAAAAATGGGTCTTATAATAAAGAACAAATGTAATATAAGATCAAAAACAATTTTTTACTTATATGTAAAGTCTGAGAGATTAAAAAAAAATAGCAACAATATTTAATATTATAATTAAATCTTTCTCAAAAAACAATTTTAGTGTCTTATTAATTGGTACAATTTTCAAGATATATTTGTTCTTACATGAGAATTACACAATACTTGCATGCAAGTTTCAAGATAATAAAAAAATGACCAAGGAAAATTATTGCAGCACAGGTTATTTAAAGAGAAGTGAGTGAGGTGAAATAGATCATACAAAACATATTGAAACAGTCACTCTTCAAAGAGAGAGAGATTATGTTGTTTTCCATTCCATTGTTTGTATTCTTTTCAACTATTTTCTTATCAAGTGAGCAAATTATGGAAATCGAGGAAAAAGGTGATGAGATGATTACGGTTAGCAGTGAGCCAAGTTACGTGGAAACTAACAGAGTAACAAACTCTGGAATGAAAATGTCGAATCACGAAGTTGAAGAAGCAAGGTTCAAAGAATGTAGAAAGAACCATTCATATGGCAATGGTGGATACTCTCTTGATGGTTGTTTAGCGTTTTTACCAGACGGTGTTGAAGGTACACGTGAGTTTTTCATATGCGCTGCATGCAGATGTCATAGAAACTTCCACCGTCAAGAAACGATTCCAACTGCTTTTCCGTTAAACTCGTCATACCATCATCAACCAACGCCGTTAACGACGGTTTATGAGACTCCAAATGGATATGTTCAAATGAGTGGGCCGCCGAGGGGGAGCAGCACAAGTGGTGGAGATGGAGAAGGTTCAAGCTCAAAGTCGAAGAAGAGGTTTAGGACAAAGTTCACTCATCAACAAAAAGAGAAGATGTTTGATTTTGCTGACAAATCCGGATGGAAGATTAGGAAGAAAGATGATAAAATCGTTGAGGAGTTCTGTAACCAAATTGGTGTCAAATGTCAAGTTTTTAAAGCGTGGGTTCATAATAATAAACACACCCTTGGCAATAAGCCCTAGAACAAATATAACAATAATAAATAATAATAAAACAATCAAAGTCATTTATATGATTATGTGTTCTTAATCTATATGTATCTTTTGTAATATTAATGGACGGGAGATATTTTATGCATTTCTTCTCCTTGTTTTCATTTTCAAGTTTTTCTTTGGATCCAAAACTTATCAGTTCCTCCCACTCACCGGCCGGCAACATTTGAGTTCATGCCTACTTTGGCTCAGATATTTTTTCTTCACAAAATCCAATTTTCTTTTTAAATTGGAGATAATGATTTGAACTTCCGTTGTATTTACAAGGTCATTCTCTTTTCACTGAATTGACGTTTCATTAGCTTGTTTTGAAAGAAAATTATTTTCATTGTGTTCTTTATTTATTTTTATTTTTTTTTTCTGATTATATATCAAAAGAATATAAGAAATTATCTATTGATTAATAAAAAAAATATCATATTTTTTCCAAATTATTAGAAGAAAAAAAAAGTTGTCCAAAATTAAGCGACGTTTTTTAGATTTTTTGAATGGTCAAAAGAGTTATACAAACTAGTTAAAGAAATTGTCGTTGCAACAGCGTTGGGAATTTCGATAAAGTTAATGAATACAAATAAATGTGCTGATGTAATTGCAATTGCATTTGTAAAAATTTCTAAAAGTTTTACATTATAGCCTTATTACATGGATTAAAGTTAAAATCATCCATAGATCTGTTATTTGATGAAATTTGTTTATGTTGAATGCTTTTCTAAGTGTGAATTTGAAAGTGGAAAAAATCGAGATGAAAAGTTGTTGAAGATGAGAGTCTTTCCTCAGTTAAAAACAACGAACATAAGATATATAAAAGAAACACATGTGGGATTCACCTACAAATATTTTCTTCTCGAATTGAACAAAAATATTAATAGAAATTAAATTTTCAGAAATTTCAATAATTTTATTCCCCTATAAAACTTAAAGATTGTAGCCCTAAATACACAAATTAAAGTTTAAAATCATCTATAGATTAATTATTTGATCATGTTGTAGATATCGAAGAACAAAAGAGCAGAAACATCCTGAATGACATCGATTGTTGTTTTGTTAATTATTTTTATAATAGGTAATGAATGATTTTTTTTAGTATATATTTCAATTTGGAGTGTATTTTTTGAAAATGGAAGAATTGAGGTATGTGGGAAAGATTCAACATGAAAAATGTAACCCTTATAGATGGTCATAAAGGGAGGTTTTAGACATTTTGGAGGAGAAAGGTGTCCAAGTGACCAATAACATTAGTATGTGATATACTGACACAAAAAGGAATTGGGCCATGAGTTGAGGAACTTAATTGATAAGGGAGGTACAATTGAGATGTCCAACATAGAAGAAAAATTATTGGAGTGCGCATATGATTTTGGATAATGGGCTTGGTTTTACTATAGGGCTATAAAAGCACAAGGTAGTTGTGGGTAATGTTCTTCCCAAGAATAAAAGCTTGCATCTGGTACAAGAGGAGAAACTTTATCTGTTTCTTTCATCGTTGAGTCACTCACTTTACTACAATTTTATATCGATTAAATATTACATATAATAAAAATGTGTAAGAATCCTATTGTATAAAATGCATATATCTATATTAATGAATAAAAAAGACGACTTATATTAGAACCCGTAATTTATGAAATCAATTTTTAGTATTTCTATAAAATTTAAACTGTTAAAAAAATTAAAATGAACACACTTAGTCATAAAAAATAATTTGTTATAAACACGCACATATATACAATTGATTAAATTAATTGTTTAATCTAATAATTAATTAATAAATAAACCAAGAGTATGTATATAAAGTAAGACTATATGCTTTTTTTTTGGATCTTATGCATTCTTCTAGTGATTATTGACAACTCCTCACCTAGTCACAACTCCTCTTTGTTGAGTTCAAATTCGTGTAATCTAAAGTTTCATCTTTTTTTGTTTCTTCAATTGTTGTCACCTTAGGAAAGCTTTTTAAGATTTCATTAATAGTTGACAATCTTAAATGGAAGGGCAAAAATGATACTCAATCATTAGATGTTCATGTTTAGGATTTCTGAAATTCGAAAAAAATTGAAGGAAAAAGTGAATTATATATCAAAAAAGCACAAAATTTGCTGTAAACCGTTGTCTAGATAGATTCTTACTTAATAATAATTCATTATAAGTATCTCACACACACACATATACATACATACATATACACACACACACACACACACATTTCTCTCTAAATATAAAACTAAAGGTGGCAAAACAGGTCGAACCCATAAGTCTGACCCATTTAACTCGCCATTTAAGGCGGACTGAGCTAAACATTAGAATTTGACTACTTAAGTTGGTATGTCCCGCTTAATCTGTTAAAAAAAAAGGCTATTACAATGAAAATCTCAACTAAACTACTAAGATTGACCCTTTATTAACTCAACTCAATGAAAATTCCAACCCAAACAAAAAACTAAGGTAGCTAGGGTTTTAGTTTCTAAATTGTCTTATTTCACATTCACTCAAACAAAACAACACAACTGTTCCACTCTATCTTGCGTTGTGATTTGTCCTATGCTGCCTTGAGACTTGTGTTAACCTAATGATGGCTTTGATTAATGTTCGTAAATTTATTTTGTGATCTTTCTATGGTAGTGGTGACTTTGTTTTGACATTAGTATTTGTTGATTGATGATTATTGCCTTTATTATTTTGTAAAATATTAAAATAAAATAAAAAATTGTTTGGCAAGCCAACCCACAAATCTGCCTACTCGTCGAAGGATAGACAAAGTGGTGGTACTTTCGACTCGACCACCTAAGTTGAACTGCTTTTTAGCGGGCCGACTGATTTGTCATCCCTATATAAAACTTTTTGAGAATTTTATTTATTTATTTTATAACATCCTATTTGAATTTTCAATTGCATGAATTATTTCTTTACTAACATAGCTCTAATTAATTTATATATTTTTTTTAATTAATAATAAATATTATTACCTTCACCCTTAAACATAAAATCCTCTTATTTCTTTTTCTTGTCCCTTTTAAATTTTCAACTGCATTAATAACTTCTATACCAAAATACCTCTAATATATTACATATTTTTCTATAACATGCAATAAATACTTAATATAAACATTAATTATTTTTTTTTTTAAGAGTAAATATGTAAAACAACGTCAATTCTCAACAAATTTAATATCAAAATAAATTTTCTTAATTCTCGATTTACACAAATGAATCATATATTTAAAGACAAACGTAGTATCCACAATTTTCTTAATATCTTCAAAGGTAAACTTGTAAAAATAATATTAATTAATTCTTAATAACTTTAATACTTCTATATACTTTTAATATCCACAATTCAATAAAAAAAATTATATTTAAAACCACGAAGTAACCGTGAAACAACGGTAAGATAATCAAATTAAGATGTTGAACTAAAATGATTAATGAATTTGGTTAAACCAAATTAACTTCTAAATAAAATAATTTATCAAATTGTAACACAATCAAATTAACTCAAATATAAAATTAAAAAAAAAAACAAAAAAGAAAGTTGAAGTATTTAATATAAAAATTGAAGCAAATAAAAAACCATGGACTGAAGAGTGTTGTGTCGGGAGTCCTCGGTTTCTTAAGTCAAACTCAAACTTCATTGTTTCTGTCTGAGTCTCTCCTTGTTCCCTCCGACACCGATCCTCTACCCTTCTTCTCCTACATTCCCTCTTTAATGGCTTCTATCTACCACGCGATCACCGCCACCACCAACCCCTATTTAATCCCTCCTCGCCTAACTCATAACCG
>NC_021166.2:20720191-20765630 GCF_000331145.2 Cicer arietinum
CAGGATTTTGAGTCCCGTTTTCGATTACCTCATATCACTGATATCTTCCCTCATTCTCCTCCTATTCCTTCCACCTTTTGTCTCAAAATGAGGTTTGTTTTCTTTTCTCAATATCATACTTGTTTTCTCTACCTCGTGCTAACTCAATCATAAAAGTTGAGTTTAGCCTTATAACTCAAGATACCATTTTCAAAATCCCCTTAGATTAGGGCCACTTTAATTAATAATAATCATTTTTCCTTGCCCAATTTTTTTTTAATAAAAAAAACTTACTTAAATTGGAATTAATACACGTTCTTTTAATGTGTTTTTTGTTGTTGTGATAGAACTCCGATTGGTAAAGATTTTCCAGGTCATTATTCATCTGATGAGGAATGGCATGGATACATTAATAACAATGATAGAGTGCTTCTCAAGGTAAGCTTGTCTATATTTTTCACTTAATGTTGTTTTAAGTTAAGTTCGCTGAGAGTTGGGTTTTTCAAAGCATGTTGATTTCATTACTTTGTTCAATGCATTACTGTTATTGACCCAAGTTTTACAAGCTGGCTAGAGTCTAGATAGGACTTAAGTAGAGCTTATAAAGCCTAGACGGTCATCATCTTACAAGCTAATTTTGTGGGATTGAGTTAGCAAAATGTTACCAAAGAGTATCCTAGATCTGTGCGGGGGGGTGTATTAGGCAAAATGGAGGTCTCGTGTTGGATAGAGATATGACCTAATATAGTTTATAAAATTTTGATCATCATCACCTTACAACCCGGTTTTGTGAGTGTGTTAGACTCAAAACCTAAAATGTTACTAGAGATTATCCGAGATTGATTATTGGGCCACTTGTATTATCTACGCACCAAGCCAAAATCCTGCACGGACGTAAGGGGATGTATCAGGAAAAATTCAAGTCTTCCAATGGCTAGAGATAGACCTGAATAGGGCACATAAAACTTGGACAATCCTCATCTTACAAACCAATATTGTACTGTTGAGTTAAGTCTAAAACCTAAGAATGTTTAAGACACTGTCCTAATTCCGGAACTTAAGTTGTGCTTCCTGGTTAGATGTTTACAAAGCTGTTTATCTGTTTAGTGTTTATTCTCACACTTGGACTAACTTATATTGTTCGTGTATTTTTGTTTTCTTTTCCTGCGATTGATATCTTCTGTAATTTAGAGAGAGTTGATACATTTGAATTGTAGTGACATGATAGTATGATACTGTTAAACATTGGTGCTCTCATTTATTTGAGTTTAAAAAATCATGATTTGGTTCTGAATGTTGATTTTCTGTTTGCTTTGCTCTTTCAGACAATTAACTATTCGTCGCCTAAGTCTGCTGGTGCTGAGTGTATTGATCCCAATTGTACCTGGGTAGAACAATGGTAAAGCATTCGTTTCCCCAATTTTAAACATGAATGTAATGATTGGTTAATCATATTCCAGTCAGTTATATATGATTGTTGCTATGTTTCCAGATATTGTTTTGCATATCAGAAGGTAGGTTTGAAATGCTGTTCAGGGGATGTTATTTTTAAATATGTCTGGATGTAATACTGGTGATTAAATCCGTACTAATATGCCTTCTGATTAGCATTGAAGGGATTATCTTGGTTGATTGAATTCTGTCATTGTTTAGTAATGCATAGATACAAATAAAAAAGCCTTATTCCATTGTAGGTTAAGTCCATGTTTGGATTGACAGTGACTTTGACAAAATCACGGTGTTCACCATGATTTTGGCTAAATTATACTTTGGAGCTTCAATAAAATCCTAATGTGACATTCATTTCGTCATAGTCGCTGTGATTCCAAACATACACTAAATCAGCTAGATGGGTGTATTTGTCCTATTGGGCTGTGTAGAGACACAGCACAACTTACATATATTAGTTTAGTACCACCTGAAAATCTGATACAACAATTTGGTAACAATAAAAGAAGTGTTCTAAAACCAACAAAATTTGTTGGACGTTAGGGTGTGTACATCATAATCACTTTAGAGTTTCTTTAATAACTAACTTCTATTCCTGGAGGTTATCAGATAGTTGTGTTACTTCTATTTTCTGGTTTCAATATCAGTTATAAATATTCTTGACATTAAAATGTTGTTTTTCAAATATTAGCTTATATGGTGAGTTTTTGAAATCATGTTAGGGTTCATCGAGCCGGGCCTCGGGAAAAGATCTACTATAAACCAGAAGAAGTAAAGGCAGCAATTGTCACCTGTGGAGGGCTCTGCCCTGGTCTTAATGATGTCATCAGACAGGTTAGTTTGTGATGAAGTTATTTTCAGAAAGCTTTGACTTTTTCTGATGAAAAGAGTGAAATCTAAAGGTGCATTGGATTCAATGTAGGAAAAAGTGATTGCCGAAGTGTGACACTCTAATTTGGATTGATTGTTGTTTATATATTCCTGACTATTACTATTAGTCATCACTCATCAACCACTAAAGTTTTTTGCAGAATAAAATGCTCATGCCTAAGCTATTGACTAACTGACGTGAAATATATTATATTCTTTCATGCAACTCTCTTAAATATGTTCTAAGTTTCCCCTCCCTCTCTTTTTCATTTAAGTATATAATTTAATTGTTGTGCTAACTATTTCTAAGTGATTATTCAAATGATGAATGTGGTGCAGATTGTAATCACACTTGAAATATATGGCGTAAAAAAGATAGTGGGTATTCCTTTTGGTTATCGAGGATTTTCTGACCAAGAATTGACAGAAGTGCCGGTAATCTCATGCCTCCCTCCTTGCTGTTTTTGGGTTAACATTGGTTGATTCATCTAAAGATATAGTCTGTCTAATCAAACATGAGTTCCCAATGACTCTTTAACTATAGTGGGCTATCATTCACAGCTGTCAAGGAAAGTAGTTCAGAATATTCATCTATCTGGCGGAAGCTTATTGGGAGTTTCACGAGGAGGACCTGGGGTCAGTGATATCGTGGATAGTCTGGAGGTGGGTGATTTCATGGGATTCATGGTATCATATTTGACTGACTTCTATTCTCTTATTATATGCATATATTATTGATTTTCAGGAGAGAGGGATCAACATGCTTTTTGTATTGGGTGGAAATGGCACACATGCTGGTGCAAATGCAATTCACAATGAGGTAATTAATCCTCTAGCCTTGCATCAAATAATGCTTCAATTTGGATTCTGTTATCCGATTTGTGCATTATTTGTGATATTGAAGGATCTTAACTATCATTGATTCATTTTGTATACTGTTTTAAATTTTAAGATTGTTCTGCTAATAAGTTGTTATTTTTTTTCCTGAACTGAGATTTCCTATTTCTTTCAGTGCTGCAAAAGACGGCTCAAGGTGTCTGTCATTGGAGTGCCGAAAACTATTGATAATGATATTCTACTGATGGATAAAACTTTTGGCTTTGATACTGCTGTGGAAGAAGCTCAAAGAGCAATAAATTCTGCATACATTGAGGTAAATTATATATATTAAACTTTTGGCTTTTATACATCGAGGTAAATTACATAAACTTTTGGCTTTTATCACTCAATGTAGTAATTGTTTCTATTCAGTACATATATTAAAATATTGGCCTTTCTTTCCTCGTTTTTATTAGGCACATAGTGCATATCATGGAATTGGGGTCGTGAAGTTGATGGGACGTAGTAGTGGGTTCATAGCAATGCAGGCTTCCCTATCAAGTGGACAGGTTGACGTATGTCTGATTCCCGAGGTATGTATGATAGAAATTATTTGGATGGTCTTTCTCGCGTCATACTCATAAACTGATACAAGTATTGGCTATGGTTATAAGGTACCTTTTAATTTACATGGCCCACATGGCGTATTGAGGCATCTCCAGCACCTTCTAGAAATGAAGGGATCAGCTGTAATCTGTGTTGCAGAGGGAGCTGGACAGGTGATTATTGACTTCTAATCAACAGATTAGCAAGTTTTAACCGAAAACATAGAAACTGTACCGTGAAAAAATATCATGTGATCTATTGATGTTATTCCCATAGCAACTTCACCGAAAAAATATATTACTGAAATTTCTCTGAAGACTTTTTCATTTAGACATAGAAATTGGCTAACTGATAATTTTTGTGCAGAATTTACTACAAAACACTAATGCTAAAGATGCATCAGGAAATGTTGTATTTGGAGATATTGGTGTATATATTCAACAAGAGGTTTGAATTATTTGTTTATGGTGCTCAAAATAAACTAAATGGGTTGATATATGATGATGGAATGTATATATATTGTTGAAACTTGTGATACCTAATAAATATTACAAGAAATTTGAAGAAATAACATTTAAACTGGCCAGAAATATTATAATATTGATACAATCTTAGTTCAATGTATGTAGAATAGCTCCATTTTTAAATTCTCCACGTGACTTCAAAACAATGATTTTCACGTTAAGTCAATTGTGATGATGGAAGTAGTTATGATTACTCAAGAAACAATATAAATGCTTAATATATTTTCAGTTATTTGTAATGATGGTGGTAACTATTTACAAAATATATTTTTTCTGAAAGATTGTGAAGGTTTCCTCCAAAACACATCTTGTCAAAGCTTAGATGCTGTGACTTAACATAAAAGTTAAAACAGTTAACAATAATGTTTTTCTTCTTTTCCACACATTATGACGAGTGTGCCTTGGCCAAAATAGGAAGCTAATACATGCTTTATTTTCAAATGAATAAAACATGAAGTACTTTAAATCTGTAAGATTGAACTTAAGTGTATGTTCTTGTAAAGTTCAGATCATTAGGTTATTTCCTATTGTATCTGTTAATATATTTCAAATACAATTACTAAGAATTGTTTAGTATATTTTTATGATGTGTATTGTACTACGGTTGTATCCCTAACAAAGTAGATTGCTTCTTTCATTTAAATTTTTTATTTCACAACAACAATATGATATACTGGAAATTTTTGTATTTCAGACAAAAAAGTATTTCAAGGAGATTGGTGTTCATGCTGATGTAAAATATATTGATCCAACATATATGATCCGTGCATGTCGAGCTAATGCATCAGATGGAATTTTATGCACTGTACTTGGACAAAATGCTGTTAGTCTCTCTCTTTCTCCCTCCCCTTTTTTGTTGTTACAATGACAGCGAAGAGATTTGAAATTATGAATAAGTCTAAATCTCTCACCACAAGCCCACTTCTAGTGGCATGTCTCTTTGATAGTTGGTATGCATGCATTATTTCAGTTATTGGTTATATTTATGCTTCACTCAATCAATTCAATATTGACAACTTAAATATTAATATAGGTTACCAAGTTCCTACATGGTTTATTTGTCTGTTCCAGCAAGAGATTTGAATTATCCATAATTTTCTGAAATATCAGAACATCAGGAGTTCAGGCCTGTAATATGTGGAAAATATGACTCAAAATAAGACCTACCCCTGGAAACAATTTCTCTCTATTTATCTGTGTTATTCAGTGTCCTTCATGTATTTTGTGAGACTAAAGAGTTTGTGAGGTCATTCCAGGGAAACAAGAAAACCTCATGTTAGCTGAATTTGCATTATAAACTAATTTTCTTATTTCCCCCTCACCACTTGATGAGTTTGAGATGCCTGTGAAATGCCAATATCTTCAATCTCTTCCCTCTTACTTTATTATGCCAATGAAATTATTTCTTCTAATTTTTACCTGTACAGATAATTTCCTTTCCTATCTATTTGTACTAAGTAAATTGGTGTATTGTATATCTTAATCTTAGTATCCTTAGTTCCCTTCTGATTACAACAGTACCAAAGACAGGAGTTCCAAATTCAAGTGCATTTACATGGGGAGAGATGTTTTATTTGATTTCTTGTTAAAAATTACGGTGATTTTTTCAAAAGGCTTAAAAATATGTTTGGTCTATGCAAATACACGTTTTTTGGGTTTATTCCCCGTAAGTTTTTGTTTGATTTTTGTCCTTGTAAATATTTTTGTTTTGTTTTTGGTATTTGTTCTTTTGTTTTAGTCCCTGCAAAATTGACTTTTATTGAAATTAGTCCCTGCAATTCCTTATATTGCTAATAATTTAGGAACTAAAATCAAATATTATATATATTACAGGGACTCTTTCCAATAAAAACCAATTTTACGGGGACTAGAACAAAAGAGCAAGGTCCAAAAACAAACAAAAAATATTTGCAATGATCTAAATCAAACAAAAAACTTATAGGGACTAAAACAAAAAAAAAACGCATAATTACAAGGATCAATCATATATTTAAAGATTTTCAAAATAACCAGGCCCTGCAGATTAGGCAATAATTTCCTGAGAAGGCTTAGGTTCTTATTATATTTATTCATGCTCTTTGAACTCAATGGCAACTATATTGATTTTGTGCTTTTCTATGCAATAAATTTCATCAATCACACAATACTTACCTGCATAGCGTCTCTTAATGTGTCCATATTGATTCACTGCTTATGCATTGCAGGTTCATGGTGCATTCGCAGGATATAGCGGCATTTCAGTAGGCTTATGTAACACTCACTATGCATACTTCCCCATCCCCGAAGTAATATCGCATCCTCGGTTGGTGGACCCTAACAGTCGAATGTGGCATCGTTGCTTAACTTCAACTGGCCAACCTGACTTCATCTGATACTTATTTACCCTTTACAATAAATACAAGATATTTTGGATTTCAAACTTCCAAAGAGAATATCATAGAAATATAGCTTCAAAATATTCTGGACAATCTGCGGAAACATTCATATGCAAAAATAATAGGAAGGATAACATTTCCTCCTTAGAAAAATTGATTATTTGTATAGCATGGTAGTTTCATAGTCCTGCCTGCTGCATTCAAATTAACATTTTAGAGATATCATCACTAAGCACTGTGATTGATTTTGATCAATTTGTAACATTTATTTATCCCATAGTAAGGGCCAAATTTTAATGGAAGTACATAGGATGATGAACATGTGCAGTGTTTGAAATTCATTACTAGAGTTCCGGATGTATAAGTGCACACATTTCAAGAACTTGTGACATACTTAGGCTTTTATACACTAAAAATATCAGTAAGAGAGCTCTCTATTTTATCTTTGAGAAATAATGATGATCTCTATTTTCTTACATGCAACATGGCAAATGTTACAAACTTCAAAAAAAGGAAGTCAATTTAAAAGCTTCAAAGCTCAAACGTCTAAGAGAATATCAAACTTGAACCAGTCACTTATCATAAGCTTTAGATACATTCTTACTCAGTATTCTGCTCCAATGTAGTTAATCCATTCAGTAAACAATGCTAGTTCAAGTTCATTTTCAACATCATATGCAAACTTAATGGGAATTAATGGATTAACTATGAATCTGTCTAGTTTGTGTGAAGTAATCACGCATTTGAACAAGCCCTTAACACTTGATTTAGTTTGACCATTTGGGCGGCCAAAGAAGTTATTAAAGGAGTACATACGTTGTTAGTAGTTTGCATTAAAGTTATTGAAACACTCATTTGTTGTGTGAACATGTTAACCATTTCATGATCATTGTCATCAACTTGTCGTCGAACACTTGCCAAAGAATATTGGGATAAGCCAATTGGATTTGATGGAACGTTTGTACTTTGTAGGCATGTTTTGAAAATCAATTTCATTGTTGACCCCATGTGTGGATGTCGTAGCCACTGTAGTGTTTACCACGTTGGCTCTGTATGGATATTTTGTCACAAGATTGACATAGTTTTGGGGCAATGCCAAACAAATGTCTTGACAAAGGTGGCCTTGTGTTCGACAAAGATGGCATGAAAGTCGAAATACTTTAGTCTCTTAAATTGACAAATATCAATTAATTTAATAATTTTTTTCTTCATATTTAGCACCACAATTTTATATATTTGTCTTGATTCAGTACGACAATACTCAAGTCTATAATTTAATTTTTTTCTTTATATTTAGCACCATAATCTTATATATTTGTCTTGATATAGTAAGACAATACTCAAGTCAACATGTGAGTTTTGTTTTTAGTAGTTCTCATGGATGAAAGTCAATATATATTAAAAAAATATTTTTGATAAAAAGACTAAATTGATTGACATTCTTTGATTTAAGTGACTAATTTATTAATTTGTACTCCATTTGTTTCTTTTATAAACATTTATTGAGTTTTTTTGACATATATTACGAAAAATTGGTATTTTAATTAATGTGTTTATCTTGTGTGTAGTTATTACTAAATTGTCCATTATATATAAATATATTTAATGTTAACTTTTTACAATAAATTAGTAAGTATTAATAGGGATAAATTTGGAAAAGTAATAATAAATGCATCTATTAATTTGCATAGAGATTTATATTTAGAGACCAAAAAATTCTCAATTGGTTTTTATAATTAGTGATAAAGAGAGTAAATATGATGAAACTAATTTGTTGGATTCTTACAATTTCGAGAATCAAAATAATAATTTAGGTGAATCTTCATTCAACTCTTTATTGTTTTTTGACTTTTCATCGACTTCTAACTTTCGATTGTATAATTGGAGGTGGAGAAACAAAAATGAAAGCGAATGATCAATCAAAAAGAAAATATCACATTAAAATTCTAGATTTTGAAATTAAAAAATGCATTGATATATGTGAATAAATGACTTATTTAATTTGTGTCTTTAAAAACTATATTTCGTAAGACATTTGTAAAAAAATGTTTGACATCACAAAAATATGGTGTTCATTATATTTAAAATATAGTGTTCATTATATTTTGTTCAATTTATCTTCTTTCATATTTTATTTTGAAAATCGTATTTTAAACAAAATTCAGTTTCTAAATCGAAAATGTAGACAAAATTCATACAAGGCTATTTTTTTTAAAAGAAAAACGCTTCCAAATAAGTAAGTGGAATATATTTTTGTGATTATTTAAACTATATTTTTATTTAATTTACTAGATAAAAATTTAAACTTCTTGGTTTAATTATTTTAAAAAATTATGTTCGACTATCAAATGGTTAGATCTATGATAGAAAGAATTACTAATGAAACTTTATTTAGTTTTCATTCAAATTTTGTATTATACAGGTCTATTTCTACTAAAAACAATATAGTTTAGAAAAAAAAGTTCATGCTAGTAAGCAATCCTAAAATTGTAGCTGCTAAGACATTTAGTATATTGATGTATATGTTTGAACTGGAATATTACTTTTCCTTATATTTAGTGTATATGAGTTTTGCTAGGAAATGCTTTAGAAGAAAAAAAAATCCAATATTAGGATATGTTTTATAATGGATTTTTTTAAAACTTTCATGTTCGACTATTTTTTTTTCCTTCTATTGTCTTAAAATACACAGTTTTTCAAAAAAAAGAAATTAATGCTTTTTGCTCTCCATTTATTTATACTTATTTGCTTTCTAATTTTAACTCTTGGTCTCTTAATTTTTATTATTATAGTTGAATTCATTTTTAATTAGAGGCACACATAAGTTATATATATTGAATTATGAGCTATTAACATTGGAATGGAATGAAGTAAATATAAATTTTTTAAATATAAAAAATTCAAAATAAAAGTAGGAATATATTTAAATTTTGAGCATATTTTTAATAGATGAGATTTTTAAATTATTGTAAAAATGTTTGCAAAAATTTTAATAAAAAATATATATTGATTTAATAGCACTAACTAAAACTACATGCATGCTAATTTTGTAGAAACTAAAATTTTTATTTTTTTACAAAATACTAAAATTGAAATGTTAAAATTTGATAAAAAAAAATAAAAATATATTTAATTCTAATATTTTTTAGTTATTTTAATTATCATCCATAAAATCTTTTACTCTTTCTTTTCTTTATTGCATTAGTTTTTATTTAAATAATTATTTTCTCCTTGAACAGACTTATCAATATTATATTATAAAATTAAGATATCATTATCAAATATAGCATACTCTTTTTGAACATTTATTACAACATTATGGATACATATTTATTACAAAATTATTTAAAATATTAACTCTTAATAATGTTTAATGAATATTGATCTATCATATTATTTAAAATGATTTCAAATACAATATATATTAATTGAATATTATATTATAAATTGGATCTTTGAGACAAATTAAAATTTACAATTCGAAAAAAAAGTCACAAGTGCATAAATGCTATTTAAATATTCAAAATATAATTAACATTATTTTTTATGCTCAATAAAACAAATTATATTTGATTTTTTTTTGTGTGATAAAAAACATATAGAGATATAAATTTTCAAAAGAAAAATAAATAAATTAAAATGATGAAATAGAAATGAGAAGACTCTTATAGACAAATGCACGGATCCTAATAATAGGATAATTTGAATATTTCATAAACAAAAAGATAATAGAATATTTCGGAGGAATTTAACTTTAAATAAGTATAAACTTATATTAATGATATTGTTTTGCATTTTAATGTCGCGGTTGTATTGAGAGTTTGACAAATTGATGTACCCTTATTATTAGGGATGGTATGTATCAATTTGAATCTATCTTGATTTAAATGGGAAAATTCGTTAGGTGTGGTTTTTTTTTTTTTTTTTTTTTTTAAATTAAAATTTAGGGTGAGGGTTTGAGTTTTGATATTCACTTCACTTTGCATTTACATGTACATATTAAATATATTAAATATTTTTTAATCGTTGGGTGTGTTTTTTTTTTTTTTTTTTTTTTTAAATTAAAATTTAGGGTGAGGGTTTGAGTTTTGATATTCACTTCACTTTGCATTTACATGTACATATTAAATATATTAAATATTTTTTTTTAAATATTAAAAATTATAAAGTCATCTCAATTGAAAATATTTTTTAATTTATTATTGTTTAATAATTATTATTTTATTATATTAATTATAATATATACGATTTTAAATTTATAATTTTATATATAGGATACGGGTGTGGGCGAGGAAATCTGAACCATGTTGCGAGCGGAGATGCGATCTAAATTTTACACCTACTAAAAAATAGGGCGGGTGCGGATTTTTTCTAATTAGTCGGGTGCAGGGATTGAGGATGCAAAATCCATCCCCAACCCGCGTCTGCTGCCATACCTACTTGTTAAAGTGCAATATGATTCTTTTGAAATTTTACTTCTAAATATGAATTTCTTGCATTTATTATGTTCTTGGTAGAATTTAAATGTGCTCATACTTCCAAATATGAATATATCTCGTGTATGATAATAATTTTAATGCTTTTTATCTCATCAATGATAAACATGTTCAATCTCATCAATAACAAATATGTCTCATGTGTGATAATGATTTTGAAATTTTTATCAGTGGAAATTTGTCTTGTGTATGATAGTTCAATCTTATAAGCGATAACATATCTCGTGTATTATAGTATATATTTTTAATTTTTTATTAGTGATAATTTGTCTCGTGTATGATAATTCAATTTCATTAGTAACAACTTGTTTCACGTACGATATTTACTTTGAAATTGTTGTTAGTGAGAAGTTATCCCGTGTGTGATAGTTCAATCTCATAAGTGATAATTTGTCATGTCTATGATAGCTATTTAGAAACTTTTATCAATGATAATTTGTCTCGTGTATGATAATTCAATATCACCACTGACAATTTATCTTGTTTATGATAGTTATTTTAAAATTTTATTAATGAGAGTTTATCACGTATATGATACTTCAATATCATAAATGATAATTTTTATCAGTAAGAATTTGTCTCATTTATAATAATATCTTCAGAGACAATTTATGTTGTGTATGATAAATATTTTGAAATTTCAATAAGTGATAACTCACTTGTTCTCAGTGTCCCTTAATATTTGCTCTTCTTCTTCCTTCTCTTTTATTTATTTTAGTTTAGTTTTATATTTTAAAAATAAAAAGATAAATAATCAAAATAAATATTAAGTAAAAAATAAATGATCAAAATTATATTTAAACTTTCTTTTTCAAAATTGTCAATTTTTTTTTAAAAATAAAAATAAAATAAAACGAGCTAGAAATAAAGTTGTATATTCCATATAATTATAAAAAAATAAAAATAATAATGCCACGTCACACTGATTCAAAATCAAGGGAGCCAACATTAAAATTAAGAGGTTAAAATTTTAATTTTAGAACTAAGGGTCAAAGTCCACGGAACTTTAAATTGAAGATCAAAAATACATTTTAGCAAACAAAAGTTAGACTTGTAGAAAAAATCTCAAGTTATATTTATTATTGTTATTCCTACCATATTAATTTTTTTTTTGTTATCCATCGATTATTAAAAATAGATAAGGAAAAAAATGGAAGTTGACAGCAAATGTGGACCGAAGTTTACTCTTTTTCCTTCTACTTTTCTTTTCAATTTATTATTATTTTTTTAAATAGAAAAAACAATAAATGTAAAAAAATCGAACTCAACAAAGTATTATTATCTTTTAGAAAATTGAGTGATTAATTTCTTAAAAAATAGAAGAAGAAAATTGTAAAAATTTGTTCTGTTGACAAAATCCAGTGATAAATGAAGGAATAAATTAACGAGAAGAAAATAAGAAAATAATAATAGAGAAAGAGAAAAATAAAGAAAAGTAGAATAAAATTTGTAAAAGGACACTTTTATGTCAAATCACAACTAATGATAGTGAACAAATACAATCATACCCTTGTAATAAATATACGTGACTTAAGGGTAGTTTTGACTTTTTTAGAATATATAATTTTAATAAATTGTACTATTTTAAAATAGAATATAATCAAAAATATTACGTGATGTAAAATGTTAACTAAATATATTAATTTTTTAATCATCATTTTTATTTATATTTTATTTAAAAGCGATACGTAAATTTACATGATTTAATTGAAATTTAATATATATTAACTAAAATATTTCTGACCAAATATTATGCTATGGAAAAGATTTGATAATAAAAAATACTATATTTAATGGATATGATATTGAGTCAATAAAAATTGGTACATCTAATTCAAATTATAAACTAAGTATATCAATTTCAGTTGATTTAATTTGTTCTAGATAGTATCTAGCAAATAGTTTTAATATAGATTAACATCATGTGCAAGATAACTTTGTAGAAACTAAAAATTATATTTTATTTTATAAAAATTAAATTTAAAAAGTCTAAATTTTATAAAAATTAAATTTAAAAAGTCTAAATTTTATAAAAATTAAAAGCATATTTAACTCTTACTTTATTAAATATTTTTTTGGTTGAAGAAAAGTTAAATATATATGTGTGTGAATATTTGGTTGAATTTATATATAAATATCATAAAGATTTGAATAGTTATCATCATATAAATGTATAAGCATAATATACTTGAATGAATATTTTATAACACAAAAATTGCACATAAATAAATATTTTATAAACTATAACATTGAAATTATGCTTAATACATGAGAATGAAAGTTTATAATACATAATTTATACCTAATACACATAAGGAGTATTTTATAACGATAGAAATTATACTTAATAATGGGAAATAATATGTTATATAAAATAAAATTAACATCTTAATCATTATTAAAATAAAATTTAAATAAATTTTTAGTATTTATAAATTTTTATTTTAAATTTTTATTTTAAATTTTTATAAAATAAATTATATTTTTAGTCTCTATAAAATAATCTTACAATTAATATTAATCTTTGTTGGAACGTCAATATACAGTTTTGAATAATATATTTATAAACATGTTAATAAATATTATAAAAATTTCCTCCACAATAAAATATCTCAAATTTTGATTTATAATTCTATATTTTTATTGGAGTTTATGTCATTGAAAAACATACATATTTAATTCATCTCATGTTAAAAATTTAAATTTTTATTTTTTAAATTATATTTATAAAAATTAATTTTAAAATATAAAAGTTGAAGGACAATTAAACATATTTCATTTATATAGAGATTAAAATTATTTATATAATAATTTATATTTTCATTTTACATGAACTAAACTTAAAACATCAAAGAGAAAGCTTCAGTCATTTTCATTATACTTAATCATTTAGTCAAAAAATAATATATTTAACCATATTGTTTTTCTTTATTTATTAACGGTAATAAAAAAGATAATTCAAAGAGAAGCTTCAGTTATTTTGTTAGAACTATTAAATTAAAATAGAGGATTTAAATTATTTCTCTCTCTTAAACTTAACGTTTTACGGTAACTACAATAGTATGAAACTGTTACAAATGATCCAAACATATTTTTATTTTTATGTTTTTTTCAAAATCTAAAATAAAAAGTTGGAATATAAACAATATATGACAATTTTTTGTAGCAATAATATTTTATGTTCTTATTTCCGTTCCTGACTTAACAATTCGTAGAAAAAACATTTTTTGTCACGTAAATAAAATAGTAATTATCACTAAAAAATAAAAATAAAAATATAATTATAAAAAAATAATTTCGAACTAAAAATATAATGGTCAACTTAACTATTTGCTACAAGTTCACTTTAATTTCTTAACATTTTTTTTTTTAAAGAACATCTTATGTTTCTATTAATTTATTGTTTTGTACTAGTATAATACCACCCAATTTCCACTTTCCAATCCCAATATCCAGCAAACACAAATGTTTGGTTGTCTGGGTTGAGTAAATCTTTGTCGTAAAGCATATGACATGTGATGTATTTCAATGACTTTTTTTTTTCTTTCTTATTCATATAAAAAGCAAAGAAAGATAATTCAAAAAACCAAAAGTCCAAAGAAAAAGTTTACATTATAAAACATATTTTAATAATGAAAGTGGAATTATTTCCAATTAAAAAAAGTTTCCGTTATTTCCTTTTCGAAAATTGGATAATAATCAATTAGAATCGTTTTTGCTTTTGAAAAAATATTTTAATGTTCTTATTTCCTGATTTCACTTTTAACTACAAACTGCCACTTTATGTTCACTTTATTTTATAATTTCAAATATTTGTAAAAAAAAAAAGGAAAAACAATAGCAAAATGCATAAAGTTGTAAGTTTGTAACATGTCGATGTGATTCAACAACATAATATTTAATCAAAAAAGTTTTATTTTTCATCAAAAAGTTTTATTTCTCATCAAAAAGTTTTATTTCACTAAAAAATTGCTGTCTCTATAAATATGTTTTTTTATTGTAACAACTAGCAGCACCTTCTCTTCATGCTACAAGCATGAAATTCATCAAATTCTTATTAATTCAAAAAACACACTCCCATTGAGTGTGTTACCAATTCCTACAAAGACCACACTAAACTCTCATTCAACCAAACCAAAAGAGCTTTGGTGATGAGGTAAATGCTCAATTTTCATGACTAGAGAGTTCCATCATGGAAGAATTTGAGCCTCTTTGTAATTGGATTTTCAGGGGTAGAATTTGTATGTGATGATTCAACTGTTATTCCATCACTTTTAGAGCTTACACATGCAGCGTCTAACACCCCTATAGGGCTTCCGGGTTCAAATTCTTCTGAATCGCTTCCTAAATCAAGTGAAACTTTGGCCAAATTTACATTTTTCATCACTTCAAGACACTTCAAAATTTTGTCCTGCAAAATGAAGAAAAAAAGAAAAACAATTAGACAATAAATATCAATTCTATGAATCATTTACACAATGACACAAACACAGACACCATAAGCCTATAACTAGTCTGATGTGAGTGTTACATATTGTCATCAGTTAGACACAGGAAACATCTTCAATATAAATTGTTATTGTTACACATAATTTTCAAATGAAAAACCAACCGAAGCAAATTTGATGATATTAAACATTAAATATTAATTCTCTCGAGCATTGACATTAACAGACATAATGTAACTACATATGACAGTATCATGCCAGTGTCCGATATCAAACAAAGATGTCTTCAATTTAAAATATCAGTGCTAGATAGATTCTCCAAATGGAAAACCAACAGAAGGAATTTTGTACTTCCGCAATTGCTTCCACCTCTCACCTTGTCAACAATAGCGAATCGAGTCAAAGTATGATTTATATCACTTTCTTGCAAATCCTTTGAAACAAAAATTGCAACAGCTGCAGCAATTTCAGAAGGCTTGAATTCCAATAAATCAATACCTGCATTGATTTCCCAATAAGCACCTCATTGATCATAATTCAAAAAACAGAATTTCTCAGTAAAATGAATACATTTAGTTATGCTGAGAATTAGTTCCAACGATCTCAGCATGGATGAATCGGTGGGATAAGGGTCGTTAGTCATCTTTCTGAGAAAGTAATCGACAAAGGAACATGGAGTTATAGATTGCATTTTCCAATTCAAATGGCTTAATACCAATAATTCCATCCTTTGAATACCCTTAGCTTCAAATATAAACTTTGGTTTTCCAATCTGCACATTAACAAAATTTAAGTTAGAAAAAATCAGAGGAAAATATATTATATTTAACAATATGAAAAACTATATACTATGTCTGCAGATTCAGGCACTTTAGTCTGACCCTCCTCCATTTTAGCAGCAATTGACAAACATGCTAAGGCCAACAATTGCACACTCCAATCTTTGTCTCTCTAAAAAAACAGAGGAGTAAAATTTATTAGATTATATTAAAAATTAAATAAAAAAAACGTATAATTTTTGCATTTGGTCTTACTTCCAAATCATATACCGATAAGAAACGATCCAGGTAGTTCACAGCAAGAGAAAGGCTACAGGGTCCAAAACCATAATCTTCATGAACCTGTAATTCAAATTTTTTTAATAAAAAATTAATATTAACAGCAATCACACAGTTTCAGTTGGGAACATAATCAAAATAAAAATAAAAATAAAAGGGGAAAAAAAAATTTGCAAAAAAAAAAAAAAAACTCAAGAATTTTAAACATCAACAAGTTGGTGCAAAAAAACACTAATCCATAACAAAAAAAACACACAAAATTCAATGAAAAAAAATTGAAACCCAATAAGAAAACCATGAATTAAATGGTGAAGAAATAAATATTAGAATTAAAAAAGTTAAATTTTCAATGACTAGAATCCAATTAAAAAAACTCGAACAACAAAGGTAAGAATCCATATAATTAATTAGCCAAAAATTCTTAAAGGGGTTTATTTAATTATTTTCATTGAATGACAAAAGTAATTAAAAAGAGCTTGATTCATTAAAAAGAGCTTGATTCAATGGATGCAAAAGCAAAAAAAAAAAAAAAAAAAAAAAAAAAAAAAACCCCCTTTAAAAAAAAAAAAAAAACCAACCTTCAATAGCCTCCATCCTAACAACACTCAAGTTGAAGTTGAAATTGGAGATCAAGTTGATGTTCATTTGAGCATCACGAAGCCTATTGAGATAATCATAACGAGGCAATTGTTCTTTTTCTCTCTTAACCAAACACCAAACAATTTCATCATTAAGTACAAAAAAACCAACCAAGTTTTCCGATCCAACAAGGTTGTCATTAAACAGAGTTTGATTGTTAAAGTTAAGGTTTTTGTGGTCCCTAGATGGTGGAGTAATAGACCCATCATCAACATCACTTTCAAAATCATCAAGACATGTTTTGATGTTTTCAAAGCACAGAAGGCTTGATATTTCAGAGTCATTGTTCTGCTCCATTAGTGAGACCACAAAAAAATATTTTAAATAAAAATAAAATTATTCAATTGAAGAATCAAAAGAAAAAAACTTTATAAAGAGTGAGAGGGGAGTGAGAAATGTGGTGAATGGAATGAGGTTTATGTAGGAATCCTTGAATAAGAAACGGAAAAAGAAACAAAATAATGGAAAAATAAAAATGAAACATATTTTGTTCTTATGAAACATAGAAACGTTTGTAAAGCGCAGAATGAAGTGGTCACTGGTTAGTGCTTATAGTAGTACTCATATTATCTGGCAGAGTAAAAATAAAAGTAAGCAAAGTATATATTTTAATAAAGTAGTCAAAGTTAAAGTTAATGTATTCAGTTTATTTAAATATATGTTTTTTAAATATAAATTTTATATACGGTAAGTATGCGTTAATTCAACACCAAAATAACAAATAATCATTATAGACTCAAAAGGTATTATAAACATCAATTCTTGTTCTATACATTCTACTTAATTTTTAATTTTAATTTTTTATGATTATGATAGATTCACATAAGATATCATAAATAGATATTATATATATGAATATAAGTGGTAATTTTGTGTTTAAATAATAATTTAATTAACAAATATCAAAATTATTATATTAAATATCATGTCATAAATTTAAATTTAAGATGCAGTTTAGTAAACCATTGTATATATTTATAAAGTAGTCAATATATATATATGTGTGTGTGTAAATAAAAGAATTTAATTTCTATGTACTAACAATAAAACTTTTTTCTACATATTTTAATCAAATCACATAATAATACTTCTTTTTAGGTTAGTTGTTAAAATATATATAGAAATACTTATTTGACATGTTTTCAATGATTGTATGTGTAAATTTTTTTTACCCCATATGTGCATAGAAATTAGTCTCTAATTATATTGTATTTGGTTCATCGTAATATATTTGATTTACTTTAAGTACGCTTCGATAAATTTTAAGGTTAAATAAATTTTTAATATATATATAAAATTTTATTATTTTGTTTTTACTTTTTTATAATTTTTTTTGTCAACTTTTAGTTAAATAACATTTTTTTTTTGTTTTTATTGTTGGTCATTGATTTTACATCAATTCTAATTTATCCTTCAAAATTCTGAATGATATTTTATAGTAAAGTTTAAGATATGTTTAATAAATTTCTTACAAAAATTTAATTTTTTTATAAATGATGAATTAAATATGAATTGAAGTTTTTGATACTTAAAATTTATTTTTAATTTATCACGGTAAAAATTACAATTTTTTGTGAGGAAATTTTTTATAATATCTTAAATATTACTATAGAAAATTATTCAAAAGTCTTAAAAATATAAAAATTGACTTTAAATCTGAGATAAAAATTATAAAATTAAAAATAGATAAAATATTTACAAAGACTAAAAACTAAATTGTAAAATTTCATAAAAACTGACGAATTATTTAATCCTAAATTTTATTTTACGCCAATAATCGTTACAGACTCTATAGGTATTCACGTGCTCTAGACACTAATCCTAGTTCTATTATTTTGTACTGAATGTGTTTTTTTTTTTTTTTTTATTTTTATTTTTTTTTTATGTTAAACTCGCATAAGATATCACTAATTGAAATATTTTTAAAATACTTGTCTTATCTCGCCGGGTAAAAATCATAAACAATGTATATATGTTTATAAAGTATCAAAATTAACATATCATAATGTATTTGGTTTTTGACTAAAAAAAAATCGTATTTGGTTTACTTTTAATAAAAAATATATATTTGATTTACTGTAATATATTTGATTTATTATAAGTATGGTTAATAAATCATATTCAATAACAAAGCAAAAGATAATAGCTATTGGTTCTACGATACACGCATCCACGTGCTCTAAAGATCGATTCTAGTTTATGCATTTTACAGATCTAATCTCATAGAAAAAAATTAATAATTAATCATATTAATTTAATAGATAAATATTAATATTATTAGATTGAATGTTATATTTCATATATGAATTCAAAAATTTGTGTAAATTAATTATAGTTGTATTTATTATTATTTTTTAAATAAAAAAAAAAAGAAAGAAACTAAACAATGTATATAATGTATTATATGTTTTTACAATTAGTATCTTTTAAGATTTTTACACATATTTTAAAAAAATATAATAATTAAAAATATAAATAAAATATTTTATTAAATTATTCATCTTAATTATTGATGAGTTTTTGCTATCAACAGTATAAATATAATAATACTTTGATAGTAGTTATATAATAATTATTAAAAGATAATATAAAAATAAAAATAATTCAAATTATATTAAAAATTATAAATAATTAACACACCAATTTTTTTCTTTCTAAAAAATGTTTATGATATTATTTCATTTATTATAAGAATGTATTATTAAATCACATTATACTCCTATTCTATTTTTATGTTTATGGTAGACTCACATAAGATATCATTAATTGATTATATATATATATATATATATATATATATATATATAATTGGTTTTATTTCGCAAGAAAAAATTAGCAGGGCCGGCCCAACACGTTATGAGACCTAAAGCAAAATTATTAGATAAGATCTTTTCAAAATTTAATAAATAAATTATTAATATTTTATTTAATAATTATTTAGATTTTGTTTAACAAAATTAATGACATTTTCAAATCTATTTTCTCTATATTTTTCAAATAATGAAATAAGACATTTCAACGGTTATACAGCAACAACAGACACTCATGTAAAATTTTTCATATTTTAGTTGAATAAGAAAAGAATGTGTATATATTGCAGCACTCGAGTAACTCATGTTAACAATATATTCACTATTTATCAGGATCTCTCCATTTATAACTAATATTTCTCATATTAATGATGTACTCACCTTTTATCTCATGATTATTCAATTTATAATTAATATTTCTCTCATCTCTAATGTTTTAATTAACCAATTTAGTTGTAGTGAGATAAGTATTAAATAATTTGTAATAAAAACAAAATATTTTATTTAATTTATATAAAATTTTATCAAAATTAATTTTAAAAATATTAAAATGTGAGGCCTTTTTTATAGATAAAAAAATATTTGAGGCCTTTTTTAAGTAAATTTTTTTTTTAGGGAGGCCTAAAGCGCTTGATTTTGCCTCTTGGACAGGCTCTTAAACAAAATATTTATGTTTTATAAGTAGTCAAAATTAACATTGATATAATGTATTTGGTTTCTTGTAATGCATTTGTAATTTGATATATTTTAAACAAAGTGAAATACAATTTTATGATATAAATTTTTTAGATATATTAATTATTCATATGTCATTAATAAAATTATAAAAATAAATACTTTTTTAAATTGAAAGTAAAGTTTTTATAAGATTTTGTTGTAATTTTATAAGTGTTAATAATTTTAGATAATTTTATTATAAGTCACATTATTTAAAAAATATCATATTAATATTTTTAATTAAAAAAATCAAAATATATAATTAAAACTGTTTGATTTAAAAAAAATTAATTTCATAAACTACTAAAGATAAATATAAACAAACTGTAAATAGTCCTAAATTATATTCAACCGCTACGAACAATCGTTACCAGCTTAACGGACATTCTATACATTGTACTCCTGAAATGTATTTGATTTACCGTAAATATACGTAAATCGTATTCAACGCTAAATAATCATTACATAGTTCCATACATTGTACTCCCTTTATTTCTTTTATAAGAATTGCACAAATTAAGATATAATTAATTGATATATATATAAAAAGAGGGATTACATCATTAATAATTTTTTAACTAATAAATTTTTACCAACTTTCTTATCTAATTAAAAATTTATATCATACAGATTGTTTATATAAAATTTAACAAATTTAAAATTATATGGTATATTATCTATATTCATCATAAAATTAATGTTTTATTTATTTTTATTAAACATTATTAATTTTTATAAATTACAATTATTAAATAAATAAATAATAAATATTTATAAAATTTATATTTAATTAAAACGTTATTGAAAAGTGTAGCATTTATATAATATAATATTTACGTAATTTGATTCATCATCTATATATAATATTAATTAACAAGGGATCAAATAGTATATGTTAATTAACCAAATATAAAAATGTTGTCTTGAAATTGTTGTGTTTTATTTAAAACAATAATCTATATTTATTGTTATATATATATATATATATATAAATAAAATTATTCTGTTTCATGTTTGGAAAATTGTGCATTGGTAGAAGATAGTTATAATTTATATTATTTTATTTATAAATCAAATTAAGGGTATAGTTGGAATATATTGTTAAAATAGCCTTTCACTTCTAAGACATCAATAGCTATAAAACAAATTTGAAATGCTAATAATTTTTTTTTACTAAATGGGTAGAATTTGATATAAATCAAATACTTTTTGATAATATATTACATTATTTTATTTTTGAGGTATAATATAAATTATTTAAAATATAAATAAATATTACAAAATAAAAAATTTATTAGTATATTTGTTGCCTAAAATATTTGTCTGTGACTTTGACATTATATTTTAAGGGATAAAGTTTGAATCTTTGAGAGAATTGTAAAATAGTTATTAGTGACACTAATTAATAAAAAATATTTAAGAAATTTTTTGTCTAAAATGCGGAATAGTTAATTTTTTTTAATTTTTTTTTTTATGATTAATGAAGCACAATAGAAAAATAGAAAGACATCTCAGCTATATTGGTATTTCTAACCACAAAAACTACAATAAACCAAAAAACTATTCAAAGGAAAAAAGAGTAAAACAATAACTCACTGCCTCATTAAAAAAAAGTCGCATAAAATTATGGTGAAGAGAAAAATAATGTGGTGCAAACAACAACCTAACCTAGAGGAAAAACAAAACAATGACAAGAAAATAAAACCAAGATAATGACCATACAAAAAAGAATAATAAAACATCGTAAAAAAAAAAAAAAACAAAATAACCTAAACTATTGTTGAAAAAAAAACGGGATGAAAAGAATGAATAGAGTTCCACTAAGTAAAACATTTTGAAGAAACACTAAAATAAGTCAGATTATCTAGATAAGTATTTTCTTCGCGATAAATATAAAAAACTTTGAATTCAATGAAGAAAACTAGGTTAAGATAATTACACCATTTGTTACATAATTTCCAAGGGACAAGATCACTGGACAAAAAAGATAAACTTTTAAAACAAGAATCACCCTCCAACCAAAGTTTATTCCATCTCTTTTGATGGTTAAGATTAATAATTTGCACGATTGCTTCTAACTCTACATAAAAAACATAAGAACCGAAGGAGATCATCGATTAACTTGAAAAATAGAAGGCGTCTTGCAAGGATGACGAGTGACAACAAATGATTTAAGAATAAAAAACTCCTAAATTGAAAAAAACACATGTTTCTTTGTCATATTACCATTCAAGAAAGTATAGAAATAATTCTTATTCATTGTCGAACTAATTGAGATGAACTTGTTAAATCTAACATGTTTTTTTCACCACCAAATAATCTTAATGGTATTGATAATTGTTCTAAATATGTATGACAAATAAAAACTAAGGACTCAAAGAGATATTCCACACTCTAAAAACTAAATGAATAGATGAAATATAAAATTTGATACTCAAATCATTACTAAACCAACTCCAAATCGTCCCGCAAAATTTGCATTGAAAAAACAAATGACTAAATGTTTCCTTTGTTTGAGGACAACAACCGTAAATAGATGCAACATAAAATACATAATTTTTTAGATTCTGGTTAGTGGACATCCGATTATGAAACAATCTCATGTAATGAAAGATTTTGAAGGAGGAGTATAAGTCAACCAATAAATTTCACCAAATCTTGAGTAGGATAAGGTTGCTGAACATGATGAAAAACATATTTTAGAGTTAAAACCCCATTATTAAACTCTTACCATAAAAGATTGTCATATGAGTTAAATAAAGGGATGCCAATCTTCTTTATAGAGTCAACTAAGCTCGGATATCTCTAAAAAAGAGTTGAGGAATAATCCAATTATCATTATGAATTAACTCCTCCCCAGAAGATCTCTAATGTTAGTGAAGATGAGAGGGAATCAAAATGATTTCCACAATAGATTTATAGGACCAAAAATTAATGGAAGCACCATTGTCAACCAACCAAATAGAATTAGAAATTGCCATATTCAAATTCTTCTTAATGTATGTTAGACCACATAAATAAATAAAAACTACCCCTCAAGAACTTTGCCCAATCCTCTTAAAGAGGATAAAACCTCCCAAGATAGTTTAAGAAGAGTAGCCTCATTTAAAGGTCTCAAAGAATTAAGAGAGAGAAGAGGAGAATACACAAATTTCTTGTTGACAATAACCAATTTTGTGACATTAACATCTTCTAGCCAAAAGTAATTTTTAATGCAATTATCCAAATGCTTTTGAAGAGAAGTAGGCCAAACATAAATATGACAGCTATAAAGACGCATACTTTGAAAAACTGATTTCACCAACTCAACTCTACCCATAATTGACAAAAGATAATCATTCCAAGTAGCAAATTTAAGAATAATTTTATTCACAGTGGGTTGAAGATGAACTTTCCTAGGCTTACCCTTAAATAGAGGAATTGTTGGTTTTTTATGGGATATGTTGTACATCTTGAACAAGAAGAAGATGAAATTGATGATGATGAAGGTTGCACAAATAATTTTCAAAGCGAGTGTATCACACTAAACTTTAGGTTTGGTTTGTTCCCACCAATCTATGTATATTAGATACAAACGGATTAATTGGTGAATCTCCTTCAGGATACTTTAGAATCCTTAACGTAAATTGCACATTAACATAAAACCTATCGATCAATTATAGTTTACATAATAAATTTCCTTCATCTACCCTCGTGTACTAGAGAAAAGAAGAAATAACTCAAAAATATTTTTGACATAAATTTGACTCATGTAAACATGAAATTCGTCTTCTTGAAATTCATGTTCTGATTTTTGCCTCTATAAGGTCTCTATTTATAGAGAAAATTATATCAATTGGTGAAAGAAAACAAATCTTGAAAAAGTTTGTAACCATTGGTAACTTAATAGATGTATTGATTTGATGACTAACAGATGTATTAAATCCATGCATTGCAGTCACTTGACCAAGTGACACATTAAGTTATTTAATTTTGCTACATTAATATAGTTATTAGAGAATTTCAAATATATTTTAGAAATTCCCCTCGTAGGAACATCTATGTAATTGAACAAAAAAGAGACCGTCGAAAAGTCCAATAGGTTAGATATAAATATAGATATTAGCAATATAAAATTGGCACTAATTCAAGATTAATAGTTTCCCAAAGGCTTGACTATAAAGACCGATCATATTCATGAGAGTTTCTAGTTTTCTTTTGTTGGCCTTAGAGAAAATCAAAATGTCATTGGCATAAAGAACATGACTATGAGTGGCAAAGTTGTTGGGATATTTGATATGATTAAAGGAACTAAAATGCAAAAGGTAAGAGATTTTTTTACTCATGACATCTTCTACAATGCAAAAAAGAAGAGGAGAAATAAGATTTCCTTGCCTAACACCTCTTCTACAATGCAAAAGGTAAGAGTTATCTTACATATATCCATTAAAGCTTTAAAATCAGTGCACTATACTTTAAAATCAGTGCACCCTTACCTTCCTCACCTGGACCAACCACCACATCCCTCACAACAATACCCTCCACCTTTACAACCACCATCACTTGAAGTGTTACCCCTTAATTAAACAGTTAAATTATTCAATTATATCGTTCTCACTTTGATGATGTGAAACGAGGAGAGGTCTCCGTTTTTTTTATAAAAATAATCCATCTTTCCTTTTTGTGTTTTTATTTGAAAAAAGAAATACAAGTTTTACTAAAACATAAATTCTTCAAATTACTTTAATCTTTATTTCCATTGGAGAGTTTATTACTTAATCTTCATATTCTTACAAGTAAAATAAAATTACTTTATTGACAATATAAAGAGACATATAAATATTGTGAATGAGAAACTTAATATGAGATTTAAATAATATTAATTAATTAGATGGTACAATTGAAAAAAATAATTAATGTTATATTTGAAATAAAAATGGTTACTTATTTTGAGACAATTAATTTTTATAAATGAGTCAATTCCTTCCATCTTATTATAAATATCTCATTTGATTTGTAAATAATTTTTAAGAAAACTTATTATAAATATCTCATTTGATTTGTATATAATTTTTAAAAAATGATTAATTTTATTGATTTTAATATAAAAGTAATCAAATTTACTAAATTATTGATATTAATAATAGTTAATGGAATAGTTACGTGAATTGAGATAAAAAATAACAGTATATTGATAGAAAAAATAATTTATGTTTCATTAATTATATAAAATGGAAAACAATTTGAGATACAAAATTACAAATGAAACACCTATAATAAAACATATGGAGTATTAATATTTTTTATATATAAATATCAATAATTATATTTTTTAAAAACAAAAGTAATAATCCATACGTCCCAAATTATAAGTCACTTCGACAATTACACACAAATTAACAAGTTAAGTTATGTAATTAATTTTGTATGAAAAATAGAAATTATAAGTTATTCTATAAAATTAACCTTCCTTAATGATATGAGAAAGACAAATTAATAAAATTGAAAGAAGAAAGAGAAATAAATAATAATTTGTATGATAGAAAAAATTAATGTTTCATCGATAGTGTAAAATGAATATAATTTGAGATGATTTATTTACAAAATGACTTATAATTTAGAACAAAGGTAATATTTTTTTGACAAAAATAAAAATAATAACCAATTTTTTAAAAATATATTAAACTTTTCACATTACTTTTTTTCCACATTTGTTACTTTGCTTTGCACTCTTTTTTCGTCACCTATTTTATGCCATTGAAGTTTTACTGGCAATTTTTTTTATGAGGCAGATATAGTTGGTTCTTTGAATTGTACTATTGGGTTTTAACCTAATTTCCAAATTAATTTTGTCATTTTTATTTAATATAATAATAATAATAATAATAATAATAATAATAATAATAATAATAATAATAATAATAATAATAATAATAATAGTAATTGAGTTGTTACAAATGATTGTGAGATATTAATATAATTGAGATGTCATATTCACCGTGTGATACTTTTGCACTCTAATTTTGTTTATAAAAAAATTGATATCTAAATTGCATAAAATAAAAAAATAGATAAAAATTAAGGGTCTGTTTGATTCACATCCCAAAAACTCTATTTTAGTATTTTAAAATTTAAAAACTAAAAAACTTGTTTGAATTACTTGTTTTTAAAAATTGTTTTGTAAAACTATTTTTAATATTATACTTTTTAAAAATAAAAAAACAAAACAGATAAATTGTGTTTTACTTTTAATTTTTTAATTTTTTTAACTCTCTAGTCAAAAACTGTTTTAAAAATTGGAGTTGTCAAACAATTTTTTTTTAATTTTCTTTTTAAGAACAATTTTCTAAAATTTATTTATAAAATAGTTTTCAAAAACTAAAAAGTAAAACACAATCAAACAAAACCGTCATTAATATTCTTTTATCAAAGTGAATTTTTTATCCAAAAAAGATATGATTATCAAACACAAACTCAAAATCAATCTCTCTCTTTCTTTCTTTTTATTTTTAAAATTTAATTATTGAAACATATTATGTTAACTATTATTAAAATTTCAAATAACTTAGAGATTTTTATACATATATGTTTGATGTATAATAAATGTTTATATAACTTTTTTAACTAATTAGATTGAGTTTAAGGGATTATCAACTTCTATTAAAAATAAATTGTTTGGAAGAATTAAAGTATAAATTATTAAATAAAATAACTTATATAGTACTTACTGTTGGACTTAAGAGATAATTTCCACTCACTATTTTAACCATTTATATATTTTATTTATACATTTAAGTTAAATGTGACAATAAACTAAAAATAGTTATCAATCCATACCAAATCGTGTTTATTAATGGAAAATTTCATTAATAAAATTACTTTTTTTTAATAGAATATTTTAAAATTAGAATTAGTGCTTAAAATCATTCTTTAATTTTCTTATGAAATTATTTATGGTGAAGAGACGATGATTCACTCTAAGTAATTTTTTTTTTTTACATTTATTAAATATTTATATTTATATTTAGTAATAGTACTAAAAAAGATCAGCAACTTATTAAATTTAATACCAAATTTTGTACCACAAAATCAAAATATTAAAATTAAAAATAATTACTTTATGAATAGGAGTCAAAATCGATACCCCGTAATTTACAAAAATTTGTTTATACTTTCTTCAACAGCTTTTGTTAAACCATAGTGTATATGCGGACTGGACCCTCCCATTTTTTCCTCTCATATTTCCTCATGTTTTTTTAATCTTTCAAAAACTTTCTTTTTCTTAATTTTACATGTCTCTTTCTTTATCAATCTCTCCTATTAATTTTTTTCTTCTCCAATTTAAATAATTTTGTATTACAAAGAATATTAGTAAATATTAATAATTTTTTTGAATGTATACCAAATCTCCAATTTTCTTTATCAGTCTATTACCAAATTAATTTTATATTTTTAAATGTTTATATATTTAATGTTATGATGCATATTTAGTATCACGGTAAAGTCTTTTGAATCACAATAAATTATTATAATTTTTAAAATTTTTAAATTGTAATTTTTATAAAATTAAAATATTTTATTGTAATTTTAGTAACTATGCCGTGATACTAAAATAAACAAACATAAAAACCAATTTCGTTGCTATTAAGAAGTGTAATTATGACAACTCTACTCTAATACACAGTAAAAATTTAGGATCCCTGCTGTCACGAACCAATTCCACCTATGTGAGCACGTTAACTCCAAAATCAGTATCCACCTTTAAATTATTTGACATGTATTCCACACTTTTGAAACAATCACACCCAATTAATAACCAACAAGACAGCCACTGATAAAACGTTAGTTCAACAAGGATTGAAATAGTTTTTTAATAAGTAGGCATAATAATTTCGTACAAATCAAAACATGCCAGGATAAGTGGGGCCAAAAGAGACTTCATTAATACTAACACACCCAACACATTTAATATATAACTCATGATATCCACGGCCCATGAAAACCGATTTCCCTAATTTTAGTGTTACTTTTTGAAATAAAATAATTTGACATAAGTGATTAATAAATAGTTTCACACTAATCATAATTAAATTTTTTTTATCAGATTTTATTGATTTATTATTCTCAATCGAATTTTAAATTACTATTTTTAGATAATTGGAGAATTAAGAAAATAAAAAAAACTACTTTTTAAAGTTTTTATTTGGCATTGCCACTTTAAAAAATGGAGGGACCGGACCATAATAATATGGAAAAAGAAAAAGAGAGATGAATCCAATTCACAACAACTGTTGGCCTCACTACAGCTGAAGGGAATCCCTCATGTGCATGGTGGCACCCAATAAATCTTCTCAGAATTTGAGATGCACGTTGAGATAGTTGTTTCAATATCTATCATTTTATCATTGGTAAATTCTCATGTATTCATGAGTTTTGTGATACCTTAATTAAAATAAATTTAAAATTTACATTATTTAAATATTAAATAATAACGTGACTTTCTAAGATAGGTTGTAGGATATTATAATCAACCAAACTCTAAGTTATAAAAGTGTTCGCTGATTTTAAATATAAATAGATAACAATTCGATTTATTTCTGATAGCAATGTGAGTTTATATTTTATTGTCAATGTGAGAAATTTATTGTGAATAATATATTTGTATCTTATAACAATATGAGTTAAAATCTTATTCAAATAATTGTTCTAAAATGATTAACGAGTTTTTAATTAATAAAAAATCGTTCTGAAGAACTTAAATTCAAATCTTGACTAAAACAATTCTTAATCAAACTTTATTTATCTCGCGATCGAATTTCAGATTATTAAAGTTTCATTTTCCTAGAACCAAATGATTAAAAAAAAATCTAAATTTAAATCTTATCGTGAATGTGAGAAATTTATTGTGGGATAATCATAATATACAAATATACATTATAAGCATTTTCAGAGCCTTGCTATTTTCATATTACTATAGTGAGCCCCCGAGATCCACTCACTTAAACAATTTTTATAAACAAAACAAAAAAGGTACAATGAATAAGCAGATGGAACATTGATCATTTGATCCATATTGATCATGTTGACAATTACTTTTGCTCTACCGATTTCTCTCTCGACAAATCATGCTAACCATAATGCCAACAACGGTTTCCCATTGTCTTTGCCCCTTTCCATGATCTAGAGAGTGCAAGCTAGATTCAAGTTGTGACACATGCTACTCATTATTAAATTAAGACAATGAAACAAGCATAAAAGTAATTTATAGGAAAAAATAATTTCGTACAAACCAAAATAAAAGGTAACACACAATCACATGATAAAAGAAATACATAATATATTGAGGTAAATGAAATCTCTAAAATCGTTGTAAAATTAAGACTTATATATGAAATACTCCACGCATAAAAAAAATATAAAAATGATTTTACAATATATTTAATTAATGCATAAACTCTAAAAACGATAAAGTCATCACAAAGATTTAATAATTCAAACTTAATTGTGTTAAATAATTCACCATTTAAGTTATAGGGTGGAGTCGAAGCTTGCCTCATAGAAGGGTTGACTTATTAACATGGTTTTGGTGAATCTCATCATTAACTCTCTTCCTTCTTATTGTATGAAAATCCAATGGAGTCTTCAATCAATATGTGATTATATTGATTGAGTATCTCTAAGGTTTATTTTGAAAGGTGTTGATGATTGTGGGTTACACTTGATTTCTTATGGTAAAACAACTCAACAGAAAAGCATGGTGGTCGTAGTGTTCATATTCTAGGAATCATAATGTTGCTCTCCTTTGAAAGATTGTTTGGGATATTGTGAACTTAGGTGGATGAGTTTTGGGTTTCCATGTTCCATGATTTATATTTCATGAGAATATGTTTTCTCCCAGGTATTGTTAGTGTTTTAACACTGTTGCTTGTAGTGCAAATAATCTAGATAGATGAATTAAAGTGAATGGATACACTTTTTATTCCAATGGCTATGCTATTTATACATGGCTTTGATCACATTCACTCTAACTAACTTGTAACAAACTAACTAATCAAGTGGTTAATTAGTTAGTGATTACATACAATCGATGTTTAACTTGAATTACAACACTCACTAATACCAAGAAAGTTCTTGGTTTATTCTGATCAATCTGGTTTTACCAGAACATTCTTGGTTTCTAACACTTTTCCGTAATTCAAGTATCTAAGTGATTTTACACCTAACAACATTCTTAACTATTCAAATCTATTTGTCCTTAATGTCTTGGTCATGATATCAGTCAATTGTACTTCAGTTTGACAGTAAATGAACTTTAACTTGCATCTTTCAACTTGATCTCTTAAGAAGTTAACCTTGTCTCAATGCGTTTGCTTCTTCCATGAGACACATGGTTCTTTGCCATATTTATTACTGAAATGTTATAAATCATCATTGGTAATGGCTTGCATACTTCCAGCTTTAACTATGCTGTCAATGATTCCAACCACAATTCTTGGCAAGCTGCATAGCTGCCAACAATGTATTCAACTTTGCATGAAGAAAGTACTATCATTGGCTGCTTCTTTGAGCTCCATGCTATTGGAGATTTCATGAACTTGAATACATAGCCTGAAGTGCGCCTTCTATCATTCATATCTCCACACCAATTTGAATACCCAACCAAGTCTCCACTTTCTTGCTTTAAATCTGTTGCAAACAAAATTCCATGCTCCAATGTGCCTTGAACATATCTCATGATTCTCTTAACTACAAACTCGTGAGAATGCTTGGGTCTCTCCATGAATCTGTTTATCACGCCCACACTGTAGCAAATATCAGGTCTTGTATTGCACAAGTATCTTAGGGAACCCACAGCCTGCTTGAACAAGGTCAAATAAGCATGTTCTTCTTCAATTTATGTTCGAAGCTTTGCAATTGATCTCCATTGGAATGGCAGCAAGGTTGTAACTAGTCATATTGAACCTTCTTAAGATCTCTCATGCATACTTCTTTTGATGCATCAACAACCCTTCTTATGTCTCAGTAAAATCCATGCCCATAAAATAGCTCAGTTTGCCCAAATCTGTCATTTCAAATTCATCTTTCATGATTTTTTTGAATTCTGCAATTGCGTTGCTTTTACTGCCAATTACCAACAAGTCATCAACATATAGGCATATTAGGATCATTGCAGACCTTCCATTCAATGTGCAATGCCTCACACAAAATCCATATTCCACAGTGCATTTGATGAAGTCAATGCCAATTAGAAACGAGTCAATTCTTTTCCTCAATCTAAACACCTTATCCTTCTTGTTGGAACCAAGTTGGTTTTATATTTAGAATTTTGATGTTAAAAAAAGTATTTTATGAAAACAATATATTTGACTTCAAAGAGTATGAAATAAGATTCATGTTTTTGACGAAAATCTAAAATAAGATTTGATTCAAATTTATAATTGAAGAAAATCTAAAATAAGATTTGATTCAAAATTATAATTGATGAAACTCTAAAATAAGATTTGATTCAAATTTATAATTGAAGAAAATCTTTGACCAAGTTGAAAAGAAAATATGGTCAAGATTTGAAGAAGATTTAATTAAGATTTGAAGAAGATTTGATCAAAATTTGAAGAAAATTTGTAGAAGATTTATCTACAACAAAATATGAACATAATCAATTTGAAGAATTTACAAATGCAATTTGAACAAAAATAAAACAGAATCAATCTGAAGAGTTTACAAACTCAATCTAAACCAAATAGAAATAGAATCAATTTGAAGAATTTACAAACTCAGTCTGAACAAGATACAATTTAGAATTAAACAAGGACTAAATTGAAGTCCGAATTTATAAACTCAATCTGAACAAGATACAATTTACAGTTAAACAAGTCAGCCAAGTACCAAGTCTGGTTCTTCTCAATTGCAATGATCTCTTCCATCATTGCTTTCTTCTAGGAAAAATGAACCAGATATCCCCTTTTGTCAACTTCACTATCATTGTAAACTTCAAATTCTCTTAAGTGTGTTGGTAATTGTCTTGCCCTTTGAGGTCTTTGTGACTCTACTTTTGCTTCATCTCTACTTACATTGGTCTGATGATCCTCTTGCACTTGTAAGGGAATTTGTGTAGGCTGGCTCGAGCTGCTGGTCTATTGTTCCTAATCCCAATGTTGGTTGTTCCTGGTTTTCTGTGTCCAGTCCACTGCTCTTGCTTAATGATTTTCACATCTCTGTTGACTACCATCTTGCCTATGATAGAATCATACAGTTTGTAGGCACCCGTTGGGTGATATCCAACCAAGATCATGGCTTCACCATTGTTATGCAACTTTCTTCTTTTCTGGTCAGGCACATGCTTGAAACACAGGGCACTAAATGTTCTCAAGTTCCCTACTTCTGGATTCCTTCCACTCCAAACTTTCTTTGTCACCTTCTCTGACAGCTTCTTGGTTGGACATTTATTTAGGATTTATGCAACAATTGATACAACCTCACCCCAGAACTTGTGTGGTAGTTCCTTTCACTTCAACATACTTCTAGTCATGTCTAGGATGGTTCCGTTTCTTCTTTCAGTCAGTCCATTATGTTGAGGTGAGTAGGGGGCAATCACTACATGTTTAATTCTATGCTTGACACATAAATCCACAAACTCATGTGATGTATACTCACCACCTTCATCTGTCCTTAGCACTTTGACAATTTTTCCACTTTGTTTTTCAACTTTCACTTTGAAATTCTTAAACATTTCAAATACTTCAGTTTTTTTGTTTTAATCAAACAAATCCATAACATTCTACTGAATTCATCAACAAAGATTATGAAATACTTATTACCTCTTAACGATGACACCTCAAATGGTACACATGTATCACTATGAACCACGTCAAGAACGTTCTTTGCTTTTGCTTGCATTTGTGATTTAAAGGAATTCCTTGATTGTTTTCCAATCATACATTCTTCACACACCTTCTCAAGAACATCAATCATAGGAATGTCACTGACCACCTTCTTTGTTCCTAGTTGCTGCAAGCTCCTGAAGTGTAGATGACCAAACCTTGCATGCCACAACCAGTCCTCATCATATGAGCTTACTGCCTTCAAATATTGGATATCTGGAGCTTGTATATTGATGACAAAGGTTCTGTTCTTTAAGAGAAGCGCCTTTAGTATCATCTTCTTTTGCCCATCATACATCTCTAAGCATCATCCTTCATAATCACTTGAAATCCTTTTTGAATCAGTTGTCGTATGCTCAGTAGATTGCTTTTCATTCCTGACATATACAACACATTTTCAATCACTATTGTTTCGCCATTTCTTCTCTTGACCACCATGTTGCCAGCTTCCCCAGCTTCCAAGGTTCTATCATTAGCAAATCTTGCTCTTTCTTGATGTATCAATATCCACCAACCATTCTTTGTGACTTGTCATGTGATTTGAACATCCAGTGTCAAGAAACCAGAATTGAGAATAAGAATGTTCTTCGTTTGTGGTAGCCATCAATAAAATTGTGTCTGAGTCTGAATCATCTTCTTGAGCAGCACGTGCCTCATCCTCATCTTTCTTCTTCTGCTTTCCTTTGCCTGACCAACATTCATTAGTCAATTGTGCAAATTTCTCACAATTGTAACATTAAACCTTCTTCTTGTCAAAACTCTTTGATTTTCCTTTGGGTTTACCACTTATACTTCATCCCTTTGATGAAGACTCAGACTTATCCTCAGATTTATTGAATTTATTCTTCTTCCACTTCTTTTCTTGATCTCCCTTCTTGTAGACTTATGCTGCCAACGCTTGATCACTAGGTTTCATTTTGTTCCTTTCCTCCATTGTTAACTTTTTTGCTTCTGAAGTTCGCTGCAACTATTCAAGACTCAATGTGGAAATGTATGGATTCCTCAATGGCACACACAATGTAATCTAACATGGGATGCAAAGATCTCAATATGTTTTCACACAATTTCTCTTCAGTCAACTTCTCACCACAACCAACCATTTGATTAATGATGCTCTTTAATCTTGAGATCAGATCAAACACATTTTCTTGCTCCTCCATCTGCAACAACTCGAATTGTCTTTGTAAGGTCTGCAATTTCACTTTAATGTAATACTCTCATTTTTCTTTATTATTAGTAATGTGTGAAAGATATTTTTATTTTATTTATTTGTTTTATAATTTCTAATGTGGTTGTTATTATTATTATTATTATTATTATTATTATTATTATTATTATTATTATTATTATTATAATTATTATTATTATTATTATTATTATTATTATTATTATTATTACTATTATTATTATTATTATTATTATTATTATTATTATTATTACTATTATATTTTTATTCAATTGTTATTTTTTAAAAGTATATATGTGTATGACATGATGTATTTAATTTGACTGAATATTTTGCTAAGTATGTGAAAAATAAATGCTTATAATAATAACAAGAATAATAGAAAAGAAAAAACACGTTAAAAACAAAATTACATTAATTTGGGAGTGAATATTTAGGGTCTTAATGAGCTTAAGTTGAAAACAACATGTTCCCTAACTCTAGTGATAGAAGAAAAAAAAAAACCGACGCCTCTCATTCTCAATCTGAATACTCATAACAACCTCTCGGCGAGAAAGAAAGGACTTAGGAGAGAAAAAGAAAAAAAATTCAAGAAAACTCCTAAAGGAGTCAGTGATTCATCCCCTCAAGTAAGAATTCTTTAACTATGATCATAATAATTTTATCTAATCTTTTTTTATTGTTAGTAGAACAAAACCTCTTATTGATATTCTAGAAAAAATATAATAAAATAAAATTGATCGATAAATATGTCTCTCTAATTGTATCTTTATTGTCGATAGATAAGAACCTTTTATTTATTGATTTTTTCTTATCTTAATCAACTACTAGGAATATAGGTGTCATAATTGTGTTATGATGTTTAGATAAAGTAGTGAATGAGTTAGACGGTATGACCAATTGTTATAAATAAATTAAGATAGTCATTGATACATTGTTACAGAGGAAATGAAATTTCTTAATATCATTGGAGATAAATCATTAGGAACTCTATTATCTCGTTATTATTGTAATAACGGTCACACTAGTAATATATTTTTTGTAGGTCAATCTATAAAAATCATTGATTTTTATGGTAAAGTTGTTATTGTTGTTACCGGTCAAAAATTGTTTTTAGTAAATGGCTTTATGATGATGGATAATTTTGAAAATGGTGTTTGATATTATTATTATTATTGTTATTATTATTATTATTATTATTATTATTATTATTATTATTATTATTATTATTATTATTATTATTATTATTGTGTAGGAAAATATTTTTTAGTTTTAAAAGTAAAATTGTGATATACAATTTATTTTCTTAGAAGTTATCTTGATTTTTTTATGATGTTGATATTGAAACCTATTTTGATTAAAGAAAATGTTTATTATCTATGTCAAAAATTAATTTTCATCCGGTAAAGGTCGTTATATGATCATATTGTGTTTTAATCAATAGAAGTTGTTATTGGCTAAAAACTCAATTTTTATTTGGTAAAAATTTTATGTTGTGATAGTTTGAGTGTTGAAGAAATATTTAGAAACTTCATTGATGTTAATAATAACAATGTTTTTCCAGAAATAATAAATGAGTTGAAAGTTGTTATAATTATCTTTTAGAATGTTAAAGTTGTGATTTTTATGAGACAATTGTGTGGATGTGATGTTGATTTATAAAATAAAAATAATTTTATCATAGAGTTGTTAATTTATTTTGTAATAATTAAAATGAAATTTGTGTTGAAGTATCGTTAAATTTTATGATTAAATTTTTGGAAGTGAACTAAGGAAGTCTTTGAGATCCTTGGTGTTTCTTATATTAGAATTTTGGTCTAAAAGAAATATTTGAAAAATTACATATTTCCTTTATTTTATTGAATTTACAATGAGACACTTGTGTCAAATATAGACTGAAAATATCTTTTTACTGCTACTTGTTTGTGTGCTTGCTAATTTGAGAGAATTTGTATCTTTTAAAAAAAAAAAAAATAGTTTGTCTTAAAACCTTAAGCCAACACCAAATCTTTAATATGAATTAGGGATATATGAGTTTTGACACTAAGTGAGTAGTAAATTAATTTGTGAAGGTTTAATGTTTTTGGAGCAAAGATCACTACATAGGAACCTTAATAACGACACTCATAACGGTAAGGACATCACTCCATTCGCTTTCCTAATTGAATTATATGTGATATAAATGCACTATGATGTTATGTATTGGTTATTTTTGTGTGTTATCTTCAAAATATGCGTGTTATATGAATAACATGTTTATGACTGATATTATGCTATTAAGCAATTTGTGTATTTTAATTGATATTGGATGATTATTCAAGGTGATGACTTTGAGTCTAAACCAGGTTGGTTTAGGACAAAGTTAAATGGTTTTAGACGCTCTGGTTGAGTGATCTTTTTTGTTACTAATTAAGTAATGACATTCATGCATGCATTGGTGGCCTGGACATAGTCGCGAGTACGTGACGACGGTTCCTTGAGAAGGCAACATGATTCAGAAAAATACTCAAGGGTGGAGTACTAAATATAAAACTCTGAAGAGCATTTGTCCAACGGCGGGACATTGTCCAATGGTGGGACTCTTTGCTCTATGTAGTGGTGATATTTTGGAATCATGCATTGACATAATGAAGAACATTTGTTCAACAGTGGGACATTGTCCAATGGTGAGACTCTTTGCTCTACGATATAGTGATATTCTGGAATCATGCATTGACATATAGTCTAACAAATAGGATTTATGCATTTTGGTTGATTTGTATCCTTGGTGCGTTGTGATTTTTAACTGATAAATGAAGTATATGATTTATTTATATTTTTGCTATAACAACTATATATGCATGTTTATTTGCTATGTGTTTGTTATTTGGGGATGACCCTTACATTTAACAGGACGTCACATATAGTGTTACTTGAGCGAATAATGTCATAATCAATCTAGTAGGAGAAATGCGAGGAAGTACAATAGCAAGCAGTTGGAGGCTTCGATATACTTTTGTACTGGTGTTAGACTTATTGGGTGAGTTTTCCACAAACGTCCAAAATTATTGTTGAGACAAAATCTCTCAAATGATTTTAATGATAACAAAATTACTTAAGAGATTATGATTGTGGTTAATGACTAACATGTGCTCTTGAGTGTATTCATATAAGATAATAGGTTATTAATCATTAAGGCAAAAAGAAGGAAAATATGATTTTGGCCTGAGGATGGAAAACCACGTGAGGATGGCTTATGATCAAGAAAACCACGTGAGGATGGCATATGATCAAGAACACCTCGCGAGGATGGGCTGCAAAGTGGAAAATCTCCAGATCTGCCCAAGTTATGTCCTCACCAGTACATATGCTTTAATTCATTAAAGAAATATATAACTGAGTCAAAAAAATAGTATTTGAAATAAAAGTTAGAAGGCCAAAAGGAAAAGGAAAGAATAGCTAGATCTAAATCTGTAGATGGCAGAATAGGCTGAGGATGGACCAGCTATGTTGAAAGCAACCCATCAAGCATGTGCAAAGGCTAAAATCAGATCATTTATTGGGCTTGCACGTTTTTATACATGAAGAAGTCAAGTTAACAAAAGGCAACTTGAAACAAGCCAAAAATGGAAGATCACATGTTGCTGCCAGATCTGATCCTCGGACTAAGTATGACAGTCCTATGTCATAGGGTGGCTTTTTCTCTCTTGTCAACATCACCTCAAAAGGTGAAATCAACCTAGACCTTAAAGTCTTCGAAAAATGCAGTTCACATGGTCAAAGAAATAGCCTTGCAAGGACATGTCAAGATCAAAGCTATGCTGCGTGAGGATGGGTTCTGCTTGGCCTAACAAGCTGAATGGCAGTTCTGTAATTATGATGAAAAACCTTGGATCCTTTGAAAAATGATTTCCAACGGTCATCAAGGGCTTGGATCTCTATAAAATGCTAACAAGCTCTCCATTGGAAGACACACAACACAATTGCATAAAAAGATCAAACATCTTAAAGCTTTCAAGAAGCAAATCACATCCTCCCTTATTACTTTCTTTGATCCTACACAATATCTTTGTATATCTTGTGAGAAAGTATTAAGTATCAATCACTCTCATTCTACTTTGTAATTTCCTAGTGAGTGAAGCTTGGAAATATTTGGAAATCGATTGTAAGCTTGGTAAAGCTTGATAATACACAGTTGTAATCATCCTCGGGTTGAGGATTGATCTGTTTGAAAGATAGTGAAATCTCACAAGGGTGTGAGGACTGGACGTAGCCATCTTTGGGTGAACCAATATAAAATTTCCTAGTGAGTGAAGCTTGGAAATATTTGGAAATTGATTGTAAGCTTGGTGAAGCTTGATAATACACAGTTTGTAATCATCCTCGGGTTGAGGATTGATCTGTTTTGAAAGTTAGTGAAATCTCACAAGGGTGTGAGGACTGGACGTAGCCATCTTTGGGTGATCCAGTATAAAATTGTGTGTGTGTCCCTCATATTCTGCTCCTACTTTTTTACTCAGCTTAGATCTAACGATTTAAAAATCCCATCCTCGAGCTAGCCATCCTCTGCAAGAGGATAGTTTTTAAAACACTTAAAAATTGTTTTTAACAGCAAAATCCCTATTCAACCCCCCCTTCTAGTGATATTTAGCTACAACAATTGGCATCAGAGCAAGGTTCTCTAAAAAATACACCTAACAGTGTAAGAGAAAAAGATCCAAAAAGAAATATGTCAAAAGCTAAGTACATCCCTGAAGGAGGATCATCCAGCCGACCTCCCTACTTTGATGGTACAGATTACTATCATTGGAAAGGTAAGATGAGGCTATTTCTCATATCACAAGACAACAACATGTGGTCTGTGGTGGAAAATGGAGATCATGTCATTAGGACCAACAACGCAGATGCAACCTCCGATGAGAAACCTCAAGCACAATGGACGGCTGATGAAAATGCAAATGTACTCCTAAACTCTAAAGCTCATTTATTTCTAACGTGTGCTTTGTGCAGGGAAGAGTATGACAGAGTTGAAGAATGCAAAAACGCTAAAGAGCTCTGGGATACTCTAAGGATTCATCATTAAGGATCAAGCCATGTAAAAGAAGCAAGGATAGACATGAGAGTAAGGGATTTCGAATTATTCGAAATGAAGGAGGATGAAACTATTGATGAAATGTTCTCAAGGTTAACCATCATATTAAATAACTTGAGATCTCTTGGAAAAGTATACTCCGTTCAAGAAAGGATAAGAAAAATTCTAAGAAGTTTACCAAAAGAATGAAGGCCAATGGTAACTGCCATTACAGAAGCAAGAGATTTGACCAACATGAAATTAGAAGATTTGGTTGGAACTCTAAGAGCTCATGAACCATTGTTGTTGGCTGATAAACCAAACAAAAAGGGAAGAATGATTGCTCTAAAAACCAGCCAAACAGAAAGCTCATCCTCCAAGAAGAATGAAGATGTCATAACAAAGGAAAACGCAGAGTATCCTCTGTCTGAGGATGAGGATGACCTCGTTCTGATTTCCAGAAAAATCCAGAGGATGTTAAACAGAAGAGGACAAAATAGAGGACCTCCTCAAAAAGAAAAAATTGACAAAAGTCAAATAACTTGTTATGGATGCAACAAGATGGGACACTATAAAACTGAGTGTCCTCTCTACAAAAGGAACTCTAGAAAATTTCCATACAAAAACAAATCCATGATGATCATTTGGGATGATAGTGATGAGTCATCCTCGGAGCAAGAAAAGGAAGAAGAGGCCAACCTATGTCTCATGGCAAAATCAGAAAATGAAAAGGTAAGTATTTCTGATCTATGTCCTAATTGTGAAAAATTAGAAATTGAATTTGATAGCCTTTTAAATGACTCATACACTTTATCTCAAAAATGCATGTTTCAAAAAAACCAACTTGTTGAGATAAAGAAACAAAATGAGGAGCCACAGAAAAAGAATGATGAATATGTTAAAATCATTCAAGATCTGCAGGAATCTCACTTTCAAAATTCTGAGAAACAAAAAATTCTTGAAACTCATCCTCCTGATGAGGATACAGAAAAGGAAATTTTGAAAACTGAGGTTAGGGAACTAAAAAATGATATTTCCAACTTTGTCAAATCTACAGAAACATTTCAAAAGATAATGGGGTCTCAATCTGGAATATTTGACAAGGCTGGAATTTGTTTTAAAAGCTCTCAAAAACAAAAATTATATGAAAACTTTTTCTTGCCTAAAAAACGAGAGGATAGGCCTAAATGCACCTTTTGCAAAAAACTTGGGCATACCTCCAAAATTTGTCATGCCAAGAAGAAAGCTAACAATGAAAAGGCAGCATGCTCATTATGTGGTAAACATGGGCACCATGAGTCTATTTGTTATCACAAAAGGAAGGTCCTCACAAGAGGAAAAACTAACCAACAAGGACCCAATGCTATATGGGTACCTAAGTCTCTTTTACACTCTAATACAAGTTCATCCTCTAATCAACAAAAGAAAGCCTTGGTACTTGGATAATGGTTGCTCAAGGCATATGATAGGGGATAAGCAATGCTTCATGTCATTAGAAATAAAGGATGGAGGATCGGTCACATATGGTAATAATGATAAAGCTCAAATAAAAGGAACATGTATTATTGGTAAGAATAATTCTGCAAAAATAGAAAATGTTCAGTACGTGGATGGCTTAAAACATAACTTGCTAAGCATTAGTCAATTATGTGATAGTGGTTTTGAAGTTATTTTCAAGCCTACTCTATGTGAGGTTAAGCACTCATCCTCGGGTAGATTTTTCTTTTCCGGTTTTAGAAAAAAGAATTTATATGAACTTTATCTTGATGATTTACCTACTGAATCTTGTTTTGTTTCCATTGAAAAAGATAAATGGATTTGGCACAAACGAGCCGGTCACACAAGCTTAAACACTATTTCTAAATTGGCAAATTTAGAATTAGTAAAAGGACTTCCAAAAATCAATTTTGAAAAAGACAAAGTTTGTGAACCTTGTGTGAAAGGAAAACAAGTTAAAAGTAGTTTTCACTCTAAAAACTTTGTTTCAACAAATCATTCTCTTGAACTTATTCACATTGATCTTTTTGGTCCTATCAAAACTCCAAGTCTTAGTGGAAAAAGATATGGCTCTGTAATTGTTGATGATTTTCCTCGTTTTACTTGGGATCTATTTTTAAAACACAAAGATGAAGCCTTTGAGGCATTTCATCATTTTTGCAAAAAGATTCAAAATGAAAAATGATCAAAAATTGTCTCGGTGAGAAGTGACCACGGAGGTGAATTTGAAAATGAATCTTTTAAAAATCTTTGTGAAGAAAATGGTATTTCTCACAACTTTTCTTGTCCAAGAACTCCCCAACAAAATGGGGTTGTTGAAAGGAAAAATAGAACTTTACAAGAAATGGCTAGAACTATTTTAAATGAAGCCAACATTGAAAAATACTTTTGGGCCGAAACCATCAATGCTGCTTGTTATGTATCTAATCGTGCATCCATTAGAAAAAATTTAAACAAAACTCCACACGAATTATGGAAAGGGAGAAAACCAAATATTTCCTATTTTCACATATTTGGGTGTTATTGCTACATTCTAAATAATAAAGAAAATTTGGGAAAGTTTGATCCAAAATCTGATAAAGGAATTTTTCTAGGATACTCCACAACGTCAAAAGGTTATAGAATATATAATCTTAGGACTCAAACTGTGGAGGAATCCATGCATGTTATTTTTGATGAGTTTGATGACTTGTGTTTAGAGAAAATGGATAAGGATGAAGAAGATGAAAAATCATCCTCTCAAGCACCGGGTCCTCACGTAGAGGATGAGTCTGACCCAACCTCTCAGCAACTTCCAAGAGGATGGAAAACAGTCACGCATCATCCTCTAGATCTAGTCATTGGAAATACTGAAGATGGTGTGAGAACCAGAAACTCTCTAAGAGAAAATACTACCAACATGGCCATGATATCACAAGTTGAACCCAAGACAATTGATCAAGCTATTGGTGACAAATCATGGGTTGAAGCTATGATGGAAGAACTCTCACAATTTGAAAGAAACAAGGTATGGAATCTTGTACCCCATCCTCTGGACAAATCTGTTATTGGAACTAAATGGATATTTAGAAACAAACTAAATGAGGATGGAGAAGTCATTAGAAATAAAGCAAGACTAGTGGCACAAGGGTACAACCAACAAGAAGGAATAGATTATGATGAAACGTTTGCACCCGTAGCAAGACTTGAAGCAATAAGAATCCTCTTAGCTTATGCTACTCATAAAGGTATAAAACTATTCCAAATGGATGTGAAAAGTGCCTTTTTGAATGGGTTCTTAAATGAAGAAGTGTATGTTCATCAACCTCCTGGGTTTGAGGATGAAAAACGACCAAACCATGTGTTCAAACTCTCTAAAGCTCTTTACGGTTTAAAGCAAGCTCCTAGAGCTTGGTATGAGAGGTTAAGTTCTTTTCTAAAAGAAAATGGATTCATTAGAGGATAGATTGATACTACTCTTTTCAAGAAAACACTTGAAAATGATTTATTAATTGTTCAAATATATGTCGATGACATTATATTTGGATCCACAAATGAAAAAATGTGTGAAGAATTCTCAAATCTCATGCAAAGCGAGTTTGAGATGAGTATGATGGGGGAATTACTCAAATCTCATGCAAAGTGCGTTTGAGATGAGTATGATGGGGGAATTGAAATTCTTCCTTGGTTTACAAATCAAACAACGAGAGGATGGTATTTTTATATCACAAGAAAAATACACCAAAGATTTGCTCAAAAAATACAACATGAGTTTAGCCAAGAGTATGGGAACTCCTATGCACCCATCCTCCACACTCCACAAAGATGATGAAGGAACTCCAATTTCTGAAAAAGAATACAGAGGGATGATAGGATCCTTGTTGTATTTAACATCAAGCAGACCGAACATAGTCGTTGCAGTCGGTCTTTGTGCAAGATTCCAATCCTCTCCTAAAGAATCTCATCTCACAGCTGTAAAAGGATTTTTAGATACCTTGTTGGCACTATAAATTTGGGCATTTGGTACAAGAAATGTTTCAATCTTGACCTCATAGCTTATTGTGATGCCGACTACGCGGGAGACAAAGTTGAAAGAAAAAGCACAAGTGGTGCTTTCCAATTTCTTGGTAAATCTCTAATAAGTTGGTCATGCAAAAAAACAAAGTACCATTGCTCTTTCAACTACTGAAGCATAGTATGTATCAGCCGCTCAATGTTGCTCACAACTGCTCTGGATAAAAAATCAGCTTGAGGATTACTCGCTAAGGTACACAAAAATTCCCATCCTCTGTGATAATACAAGTGCGATAAATCTTTCTAAAAATCCCATTCAACATTCTAGATCTAAGCACATTGAAATTAAACATCATTTTATAAGAGATCATGTGCAAAAAGGGGATTTAGAACTGATTTTTATTGACACTGAAAATCAATTAGCAGATATCTTTACCAAACCTCTCCAAGAGGATAGGTTCAAAAAGATCTTGGATGAACTTTCAATTATTAATTTGTCTAAAATTTCATATCCCTTTATTATATTATTATAATTTTTATTGTATTTTTATATTTTTTATTATTAATAATTATCTGTTGCTATTTTAAATAAGTTTTTACAATTTTAGTTTGGCATGTGAGGATAGGAAATCCATCAGAGGACGAAATGTCCTGTTTAGTGAAACGTCCCTGACGTGGCAGCCTAGAGAAAAGTGGCACGCCTTCTCTGTCATTGGGCAGCACGCGTGACACATGCCTCTGTGTTCCACGCCATGCATTGAATGCATTTACGGCCACGTGACTCAGCCATCCAATCCATCATCTCACTAGCTTCCTAGGCATACGGCGCATTAAATTTTTCTGTCTCCTAACGTCTTTTCACGATCCCTCACGTTCCCTCACGGTCCCTCACACGTTTCCTCACACGTTCTCTCTGTTCATCTCCCATCCTCGTCTTTATGTTTCCCATCCTCTATCATTCTCACTCATCAACCATTTGCTCAGAAAACCTTTCTTCACCCATCAGTTTCTTCCCACACCTTTTCCTATCAATGGCTCGAATCAAAATGACTGTAAAACGCAAAAAATCATGCCAAGAACCAGAGGAAAACCAAGACGTCTACTCAAGCACTAAGTCAGATTGTCATGAGGAAAACCAATCTGAAGCAACTTCCATAAACACCATTTCTTCATCTCAACCATCCAAAAGCTCCTCTCCTTTTATTACTCCAAAAATCGTCAAAAAATCCTCCTCCTCAACTCCTTCCAGACGCTCCTCCAAAATCATGTCTGGAGCCGTTTCGTCCAACAAGGCACCTCCTTAGGACAATACGATCCATGTCATCAACTCTGATGATTCAGAGACAACTCCTCCTGTTGAACCAGCACAATAGCATCCTCATGCAAAATCAAATTCCAAAACTTCAACTCCAAAAAAGGCCAAACCTTCCTCACCAAAACCCCCTTGATCATCCACAAAAATTTCCGAAATCACTTCATTGTTTGATTCGGTCGAATTAGAGACTGTTTACACTTCAAAATGGCAAAACAAGTCAGTGGTAAATGGAAAAATCATTGACCTTG
>NC_021166.2:20766490-20787430 GCF_000331145.2 Cicer arietinum
GATGAAGATGTAATCCCTCCACCAGATTTTTCGCAACAAATTCCTCCTGCTGCAAACTTTGAAAAAACTGCTCAACCTCTCCCTGAGGTTACAGGTGTGTTCAGTTCCCTTGACTCCTTCTTTACTGCCACGACTCATAACCAGTCAAAGGACAAGGCTGGGAGCTCTCAGAATAAGAGTTCCAATGTAAATGATCAGCCTAAAGGCTCAGTTCCTAGCACAAGGATTGAGGACAACAAGAAGCAGATGCAACTCCTCAAATTAATTAGGAAAGATCAGAAGAAAATTCTTCAACGCTTCACTCACTTTCAGAACTCTTTGGTTCAATTTGGTCTCATTCTTGAATGGGTTACCAAACACTTGGTTCCTACTATTGCTCCTGGAGATCATCCTCCTGAGCTACCAGCCCAGCCAACCTCTCATGTTCCATCTCCTTCATCCTCATCAGATGAACCAGCCTCCTCAGATTAAATTTGTTTTAATCTCTTTTTGCTGCTGCCAAATTCAGGGGGAGAATGATTATGTTTTTTGATTATCCAGTTGCTTTGGGTTCATGCTGTTAAAACTATTTAATTATTGTGTTGTTAAGTATAATTATTGTGTTGCTTATGAACCCATGTTTATGCTTTGTTGAACAAATCTTTAAATGATTATCTAATTATCATGATGTCATATGTATGGTTAAAATCATGTTATTTCAACACTTTGGCATACATTTAGGGGGAGTGATGATTTTTAGCTTTAAAAATTATTACACATATAATTGAGGGGGAGCATAAACATTTTATCTTTGTCTTATTTAAAATCATAATCTAAAGAATTTTGTCATCATCAAAAAGGGGGAGATTGTTGAGACAAAATCTCTCAAATGATTTTAATGATAACAAAATTACTTAAGAGATTATGATTGTGGTTAATGACTAACATGTGCTCTTGAGTGTATTCATATAAGATAATAGGTTATTAATCATTAAGGCAAAAAGAAGGAAAAAGTAATTCTGGCCTGAGGATGGAAAACCCTCGTGAGGATGAAAATTGTTGCAAACGTGAGGATGGGCTGCAAGTTGAAAAACTCCAGATTTGGACAATCTCTCACCAGAATAAATGTGTTTATTCAAATGCATAACAATGTCAAACATGAATAAACAAAGCATTCAAAAGTAAGAGTCAAAAGGTCAAAAGAAAAAGGTGAATATGGCTAGATCTAGTATGTAAAGGAAAGGCTAGCAAAAGGGCCTGAGGATGGAAAACCACGTGAGGATGGCTTATGATCAAGAAAACCACGTGAGGATGGCATATGATCAAGAACACCTCGCGAGGATGGGCTGCAAAGTGGAAAATCTCCAGATCTGCCCAAGTTATGTCCTCACCAGTACAAATGCTTTAATTCATTAAAGAAATATATAACTGATTCAAAGAAATAGTATTTGAAATAAAAGTTAGAAGGCCAAAAGGAAAAGGAAAGAATAGCTAGATCTAAATCTGTAAGGATGGCAGAATAGGCTGAGGATGGACCAGCTATGTTGAAAGCAACCCATCAAGCATGTGCAAAGGCTAAAATCAGATCATTTATTGGGCTTGCACGTTTTTATACATGAAGAAGTCAAGTTAACAAAAGGCAACTTGAAACAAGCCAAAAATGAAAGATCACATGTTGCTGCCAGATCTGATCCTCGGACTGAGTATGACAGTCCTATGTCATAGGGTGGCTTTTTCTCTCTTGTCAACATCACCTCAAAAGGTGAAATCAACCTAGACCTTAAAGTCTTCGAAAAATGCAGTTCACATGGTCAAAGAAATAGCCTTGCACTCTGATTAAAGAGAAAAAGCAAGGACATGTCAAGATCAAAGCTATGCTGCGTGAGGATGGGTTCTGCCTGCCCTAACAAGCTGAATGATAGTTCTGTAATTATGATGAAAAACCTTGGATCCTTTGAAAAATGATTTCCAACGGTCATCAAGGGCTTGGATCTCTATAAAATGCTAACAAGCTCTCCATTGGATTACACACAACACAATTGCATAAAAAGATCAAGCATCTTAAAGCTTTCAAGAAGCAAATCACATCCTCTCTTCTTACTTTCTTTGATCCTACACTATATCTTTGTATATCCTTTGAGAAAGTATTAAGTGTCAATCACTCTCATTCTACTTTGTAATTTCCTAGTGAGTGAAGCTTGGAAATATTTGAAAATTGATTGTAAGCTTGGTGAAGCTTGATAATACACAGTTTGTAATCATCCTCGGGTTGAGGATCGATCTGTTTGAAAGTTAGTGAAATCTCACAAGGGTGTGAGGACTGGACGTAGCCATCTTTGGGTGAACCAGTATAAAATTGTGTGTGTGTCTCTCATAATAATTAAAAAAAAAAAAACAAATTGGTATCTTTACGTTTAGAATTTCGTTAGTTAATGTCTCGAAAAAGCGGGATGTTACACTTGGCCTTAGTTCCTCCAGAATAACACTTCTCAAGAATGTTTCAGGCTTCTTTTGTACTTCTTGCATCATAAATTTTGTCAAAGTTGGTTCTTGCAATCTTTCCTCTTGTTTTCTTTATAATTCGACCTATGTTCCAATGACTATGCTATTTATACATGGCTTTGATCACATTCACTCTAACTAACTTGTAACAAACTAACTAATCAAGTGGTTAATTAGTTAGGGATTACATACAATCAATGTTTAACTTGATTACAACACTTTCTAATACCATGAACGTTCTTGATTCTTCAACTTGGAAGTATGTGGTTTGAGCCATGCACATTTGGAACGATGAGTTCTAGTTTAAGATTGGGAATTGTGAGTCTAGTCTTTTGAATAGTCCATGGGTTGAGAAGGAGATTTTTTCATTGACTTACTAAATGCATGGCAATATTTATGAATCTTTCCATCAAAATGCGGCAAAAAAATTATTGAAATGAAGATCAATCCAAGCTGCAATAGTACATCAAGATGCATGGCAAAACACCAGTAACCATTACAAAGGAACACAACTGTATTCTCAAAGTTACTCTAGACAAATTTAACATCAACAAAGTCAAAGTAATGTACATAAAGTAAATTGCAAGATTAATGTTCAAAAATTGATGGCTTAGATAAGACAAGTACAACTTGTACAAATGAGGCACTACATCACAGACACAAACAACCTGTCTTTCAACGGCTATATGAGCTGACACAGACCTTCAAGAAACCTATAAAAGGAACCTCAAGGCAAAGGAAGTATCATCAGTTCAAAGTATAAACAATCATTCACTTAAATGATCATTCTCGAGAAATATAAGCTCTAGAATCAAGTAAAAGCTCAAGTTCTTGTTATTAGATTTAAGGATCTATTCTTCGAGTCTAATTGCTAAAAATTAAATCAAACAAGTGCTGAGAAAAGGTTGATCCATCAATCCTCTTCAAAACAGTTTTGTTGAAACTCAAACATTATAGAATATAGAAATAGTTTGAGTACTTTTAAGAAATCCTCTTCTGGACTGAAGGGTAATCTTTGAAAATCCTTTCAAGGTTGAAAGGTAAACTATTGTAACATATCAAGGATGATCTCGAACATTTGTGGGAAAAGCTAGAACATTCTTGCTGGAACATTTTAGTGAAAAAGCTCACAAAATGTGAGGGCTGGACGTAATTCATTTTGGGTGAACTAAGATATAGTCTTGTGTGAATTCTCTTTTCGTTATCTTCTTTTATTTTTCACATGCACAATATTAATCATTTTGTGAAGTTTTTATTGTTATATTCTAACAAAGAACATTCTACTTTTATCAAACCAAGATCAATCTTGAGTTTTTAAATTAATAAATAGATTAAATTCAAAAAGAGGATCACAATTCAAACCACTCTTTCTTGTGATCAACATTGTCATTTCCCTTTTAATTTGCATCACAATCATACTTGTTGGAGTTGGATTTGGAGATTGAAGAGGCCTGCTAATGTTCATTTCTATATTTGGCAACTATATTAGGATGCTATTCCTTTTCATTTGATTTTGAAGATGTGGGGTATGACTGCCTCAGATGTTTTCCTAGTATATGATGGTTTTGAGGAACATATTTTTCATGGTTTTTTTTGATGTGGTTGTACTTTGGATGTTTGAATTCATTGTTTGTCAACTATTACAGAGTATAATGTTGACATGGATCTTAAGGGTTGGCTAAAATCTGGGATTGATGAACATGTAGTCAATATTATGGTTATTCTATTGCATGTTTGGTATTCGCATAATAAGTGTGTTTTTTAGGGCATGAAGCATACATGTTTGGAGACTTATTCTAATGTTGATGCCATGTTGAGTCATATTTTATTGGATTTTGGTAATGGTGTCTATTTTCTTTCATAGGTTTTGGATGGGATAGTTTCTTGGAATCCCCTACTTTGGCTTGATTGTGATGAATATGGATGGTAGTGTTTTTATAGACTCACATTTGACTGATTTGAGTGGTCTCATTGGGGATCGCGCAGGTTCTTTTCTTCTTGTCTTCTATGACAATATTGGTCATTTTTCTAGTATAATTCTCTTCATGTGATTTAGGATTCCTTGAATGTATTTCATAGGTTTGCTAACTTGATTAGTTTGATTAAGATTTTTTTTTTGAAGTGTGAATGGAATGTTGAGTTGCTCCTACATCTTGAAGACAAGTTATCCATTAATTTTTATGCCATGTTGTTGAGTGTTTAGAGTAGACTTTGTTAGGTATTATAATTTACTTTCATTTAATTTTTGTTTTATTTTTCAGTTTTCTATTTGTAACAAAAACAAAGATACCTTTAGAAAATCCAAAATATCAATAATGGATTGAAGATGAAGATAATGAAGGAAGATGATAAAGATAATGAGGGAAGAAGATGAAAATGTTTAAATACCTCCCCATTTTGTTTTTATTTTTCATCAAGTTCATAATGGTTATTATATAACTAATGGTTTAGTCTTTTGTATAAGATTTGTTTGGGACTAGAGTGCACATCAAAAGTTCATTAAATTAATTATTTCTTGTGGTAACTGAACTAAAAAATTATCAAGCAACTAAAATACCAATAATAATCACAATAAATGAGTAAATGCTATAAATATAACACTTCAAATTTTAATGTGAAAAACTCTTCAAGGTAAGGGTAAAAACCACAAGTTGTTAGATCAAATAAATAACTTCACTATATCAAATAATGAGTACAACCAAATTCTTCCTTGTAACACTAGGGAATCAAAATCATCATCCAAATGGTGGAAATTAAACACTAATAAAATATCTTCACAAAAGTGAGTATCATAAACTACCTCAATGAGAAGACAAAATTACTAATAAAATTTATTAGAATATCAAACATACTGGTAGAAATTACATACTAAAATTTCAGTCGAAAAATACAACACTTGCCAAATTAACATCCACCACCAGTACCCAAATCTTCTTGTCTTTCTCGATCAATGCTTTTGATAAGTTTCTTCTATGCAACACACCAAGGCACGCTCATTGTTACTCCATCCAATGACATATTCTTGCCTTTTATGTTTAGGAATTTAAATTCTCTTAGAAACACAACAATGGATATGTCCCTTTCACACACACACAATTGTTTATTTTTTATTTCACTTTATTTAATTGGTGTAGAGAGAACGGACCCACCCAACAATTCTCTCCCCCATTATTCAAGTGGGGCAAACCGCTGTTATTTCGATAACCATGTCACAAGTCTCAACCTTGTTATTGAAGAAATCAATATCATCTTCTTTGTATCTTTAACCAATGCAGGTGCTCTAAAATCACTCAAAATACCATACTCTTCATTAGTGTACCTCTTTTAAGGTTTTCTTTCTATGGTGACTTTTCTCTGTGCATCAAGCTCAATATCTTATTACATTTGTTCATCGCGATGATTCATCATAAGTTGGATCATCACCATAAACATCATTTGACTTATCATAAACTTCATATTTTTCTTATTCTTCTCTAGACTCACATGAAACATTTGCACTAACAACGTCTTTCAACTGTTGGTCTTCTATGAACTCATCATCACAACTTATGACAACTTTTTTGATAATAGGATCATAAAACTTGTACACAACTTTATTTAGACCATAACCAATGAACACAAACTACTTAACTTTAACATCCTCTTTAGGGTTATGCAAAAATTCTTTACATCGAAAAACATGCAAATGATTATAAGAAAAATTCTTACCTAACCAAATCTTCTTTGGTACTTCATATTGCTAGGAAACACATTGTGAAAGGTTTAAGACATGAATAATTGTTCTTAATGCTTTACCACTAAACGATTGTGGAAGCTCTAGTTGCAACAAAAAACATCTAAATCTTTCAACCAATGTCTTATTCATCCTCTCAACAACACCATTCAACTGTGGTGACTTCTGATATCTAATCCATTTCTCTCTATAATTAGCGTCAAATGGTTTCAAATATTCACCTCCATTATTTATTATATGCACTTCAAGTTCTTCCCAGTTTCACGCTAAACTAAGTCCTTAAATTTCTTAAACACACTCAAAATATCATATTTACTCAAAAGAATAAATCCAAGTCTTTCTTGAATGGTCATCAACAAACGTTAGAAAGTAAACACTATCTCTAACTGTTATTGTCTTCAAAGGACCAAATAGATGTATATCCACCGAATCAAGAATTCTTGGTCATCTAGCTAAGTGACTCTAAAAAGAAACTCTATTCTTGTTTTTTGTAAAACAATGATCATATTTTTTCAAGTGTGAATTTCTCATGTCAAATAACACATTCCTTTTAGCTAGTTCCACCATGTCTTTCTCACTCATGTGACATAACCTTTTATTCCATAACCCAACTTCTTCATCTAGTTCAATTGCATGAACATTTTTAATTATTTTTACATGTGTCACGTAAAGAGTATAAGATTTTGAACCTTTAGCAACGATCATAGAACCCTTTGTCCAATTTACAAGTGTCCCACGAGAAACGACTATCATATCATTCATTAATAGCTTAACCACTGAGAGTAAATTCAACCGAATATCAATAACATGCTTCACACCCTTCAAAGTTTACTTGATACCATTAGTCATCTTCAAATCAACCTCTCCAAGGCCAGCCCACTTTAACACACCTTCATGAGCCAACTTCACATTACCAAATTCATCCTGAGTATAAGAGCGAAAAATATCTCTCATGTAAGTCACATGTACTAAAGTACCAGTGCGGATTACCCAGCTAGATGCAATATCAACAATACTAATTGTATCATGCTCTTCCATAACAAGTAAGTTTTCATCGGATGTTACATCATGTACTGAAGTACTATTATTGATTAACCAAGTAGATGCACTATCAACAATACTAATTGCACCATGCTCTTCAATGAGAAGCAAGTCGTCATCGAGTGTTACGTTAGTATTGTCTCCGTCGCAATATTCTTTCCTTTTCCTTTACTTTTGTACTCATTCTACTTTTTTAAAAACCAATATTGCTTCTGAATATGAACTTTGTTTTACTACAATTGTAGCACTCAACAACTTTATACATATTTCTAAAATTGTTTATGCTTTGGTCTCTATTTCTTAAATTCCGATTTTTACTTCTTCTCCATTGATTCAGTAATCAATATCTCTAACTTGATGAAGAATCATGAGATTTTCTTTTCATCTTCTCATTCAAAACACTGCTGTTGACAAGGTCCATTGGCAACACACCATCAAAAGCAGAATTTGACAATGACATTCTAAGAGTTTCCAATGAGTCAAACAAAGAACTGACAAGAAATAACCCTTGAATATCATCATCAACCTTAATACCCATAACAAACAACTGAATCGTAATTCCTTAGATAGTATTCAAATGATCTACATCTAAAGTCGCTTCATGAAGTTTCAAGGCTAACAATTTTTTATTAGCAAATACATCATTTTATTACTTGTTTTCTTTGCATATAACTTCTTAAACTTATTCCATGAGAATTTAACATTTGTCTCCCTAATAATGCGGTTCAACACATTACCATCAACCCACTGACGAATGTATCTACACACCTGTCTATGTAGTAAAATCCATTAATCAATAGACTTATTATTCGACTTCGTTGCATTTAACCCAGACTGATGAAAACTATTCACATAACGCGAATCCTTGGTCCTACTTTTCCAAAGGGAATAATTTAATCCATTCAAGATCACCATACAAGATGTATTGATTTCTATAATTCACTCAAAGTTAACACAACAAAACCGAAGCTCTAATACCAGTTATTAGAACTAAGGTGCACAATAGAAGCTTGTTAAGTTATTTATTTTTTGGGAACTAGAACTAATAAATTACCAAGCAACATCAATATCAATAATAATAACAATAAAATAGTACAAAACTATAAATCAGACACCATAAATTTTAAAGGAGAAAACTCCTCAAAGTAAATGCAAGAACCATTGGTCGTCAAAATCAAAGAAATAACTCTACTGTAACTAAATAATGATTACAATTAAAATCTTCCTAGTGATACTCGAGAACCAAAATCACCACCCAATGGTGGAAAACAACTCCTGACATAGCACACCATTAAAGTGGATATCATAAATTGAATCAAAGAGAAGACAAAACTACTAATAAAAATTATTAGAATATCAAACTCGGTGGCAAGAATAATATACTAAAATTTCAGCTGAAATGAAGAACGTTTTCCAAATCAATATCCACTACCGATATCCAAATCTTCTTCTCTTTCTCGATGAATGCTTTTGTTAAGTTTCTTTTATGCAAACACCAAGGCACACTCATGGTTACTGTATTAAGTGACATATTTTTGCCTTTTTATATTTAGGGATTTAAATTCTTTTACAAACACAATAATGGGTCCAACCCTTCACACACTCAATGTTTCTTTTTCCTTTTTTAATTTAATTGGTGTGGACTCTCACTTGAGGACGAATCCATCCAACAATTTGATACAATATTAATCAATTCATTTTGTATTTTATATATATTAATTAATTCATTTTAAAACTTAAGATTAAGATAAAATGAATTTTATTATGTTTGATGCGATCAATTTTATGTGATAAAATTTCATTCAACAATTTACACAAAAGTATCTACTAGATGTTAAAAATATTTTAAAATAAATTCACTATCATACTAGATCTATAGTTTAAATAAGTTTTTAGTATTTATAAAATTTTAATATTTAGTTTTCAATTTCTATAAAAATTAAAATTAACCCCACTATTATATTAAATACATGTTTAAAACATTATAGAACTCTTTTATTAAAATTTAAATTCCTTTAACAATTAATAAAATAAATATTAAGTCACATACGTATATTAATTTATACCGATTAAAAAGTCTTACACAAATTAAAAATAAACGGTTAAATTTTTATTGAATTAAGAATTTATTCAATCTATATGATTTGGAAAAAATAATCATATTAGAGTTACTGTGCTGCTCTCTATATGATGATGCTTTAAAAACAAGCCTTGCCCACATTACATCGATGATGTGTTTAGGATTTTGTGCCTTTTTGAAATTTGGGTTGCTTAGAGTTCTTAGTGAAAATGATGAGGCATATATATGTGGTCGACTAATGACCATTCTAAAGTGTCCCACAACCAGGAAACAAAGTTTCAGAAATATTGTTAAGACTTAAGGGACTGAATTCGTATGTTTGGAATGATCAACGATTTATTAAGGTAATTTAGAAATTGTGTATGTGTAGTAACTCATGTCATATTGAAAATACTAAATTTGAAACACCAAAAAAAAGTATTGGTAAATGCAGCTGTTGCTGGTGATCAGATCTGGATTATTTATTTACTTTTTTAAAAAGTTCTCCATTTCAGATAATTCTTTTTGATTTAAATAAATTTTTAGTTTTTATAAAATTTTATTTTTAACTCTTTAATTTTATTTTTAACTTTTTAGTTCTTAAAAAAATATTTTATTTATTTTTAGTTTTTATTTAAAAATTGATATTTTTGGTATTTAAAAAACGATCTTATAAAATTAAATTAACAACTAAAAGTGAATAAATTTAATTAGAAACTAAACTTAAAAGATCATAATTTTGTAGAGATTAAAAACATAATTATTTATTATTTATTTTTCTTTTAATATCATATAAATAATTAATGTTAATCATCATTCTCTCTCTAATAAAGTCTCTCACAAATAGAGTCAAGGGGCCAAATAGTAAGAATAAAAAACAACAAAACCTTCAAATTATATTACTATTAAAGGTGGAAAAAAATAGACCGAATGAAACTTTGAACGGTTTGATCCTAGCATACCTATTTGAACGGTTAGATCCTAGCATACCTAAAAATGTTGAGCACGAGTTTGGTCAATTACCTGACATACATCTATTTTTAATTAAAGTTTGATTTAATCTTTTCATAGTTTAACAAGGCCTGTACCAACACACAAAAACTTAAAAGTCTATTTAAAAATATACTTCAATTTTATTAAAAAAACATACTTTAATATACAAAAATCTATACCATTTGTTGATTGATGTAGACATTTGTAAATAGACTAACAAGCAGGCCGATCCACCATTTATTGAATCTAAAGCAAACTTTAATGCAATGTCTTGTTTTAAAAAAATAGATGCTTTTTTAATATTAATAACAATACTTTTACTATAATTTTATTTAAATTCTACATATTTTATTTTTGGAGATACAAAGTATTTTAATTAAGTATATTAATGGTTGTCTCTTTTTATAATTGTGATATCTTTTATTTGTTGTACTATTTAAATGTTTTATTTTTTTAGGCTTAAATATACATGAAAAATTAATTATTTTTCGGAGGTCTAAAGTCCTAGCTTGGCCTTGGGTCGGTCTTGCTAACAAGTTTATATATCAATCAACTTAAGTTCTATTTTGATATCCAACATGATCTTTTAAATAGACTAACAATTCTATTTTATAATAATACTATTAAAAATGTCAAAAATTGATGTAGGTCACTATGCTTATATAACATAAAATTGTTAACATTTATGTTATATAAAAAATTATTTACATTTAAGTAGGTCGAACTAGTAAGTCTAAAGAGATTTTCATTGGCCTATATAAAAAATGTATGGCTTGATTTAGGCTTGTCGTAGACTAGACTGTAGGCCCATATTGTTCGGCTTGAATCAGGATTTCTACCCGTACTTCCCATGATTTCAAAAAATCAAATGTAGAAATTTTTGGGTTATGACGGAATCTAGGGGATTAATTATCACATTGTGAGAAGGAAAAAATATAAGTTTTTCTATTTGATAAACAAACATATAAGTTAGTTGAACGCCACATCTTTACCCAAAATCTAAATGCATTAGACATATGAGTTATCTCACTTATACAATGCTCAACATTTTCTTTTCATCTAATATGGGTATGCTCCCCTCAAGTTGACGTCAGGAACATCTCATAGTCAACCATCGACTTTGATACTATTATTGAATCACGAGGGGGTCTAGAAGATCATCACATTTAACTATAACCAACCATATAAGTGAAATTGACACTACACTTTTACCCAAAACTTTAAAATATTGAACATATAAACTTTGTCACTTATATATTATTCAACATAATATCTACTTTTTCATTCAATGTAAAACTATTATTCACACTTGAAATACCAAAATAAATTATTGTGATTTTGAAAAATATTTTACCTAAGTTCATATAGAAAAAAAAATCAAATTCTAATGCGAAATCACAATTTAACTTATACTAAAGTTCCACAATATCCAAGAGAAAACTATCCATGAAAATTCTCACTCAATGTTTTATGTAGTAATAACTTATATAGTATAAACTATGGCGGTTGCTTTACAACCTTCTATTGGTACCATTACAAAATATGATAGTCCAATAAAAAGAAAAATAAACTAAAAGAAATATTGATTATTTGAAATTTGATAGAATGAAAACAAGTTGTTTCCGAAAAAAAAAATGATACACCTTATGTAATTCACGGGTATCTATAATGCTTTTTCACGTTGAAATTGTTGGTGCAATTATGCCAATCTATGTCATGAAAGTGCTTTTAGAAAAGGTTGGCGTAGTTTTTGTCGCGAGTGAGACTCTTCTCCGGCAGTTAATGAGTTTAAAAATAAAGACATTATTCCTTGGAAGCTCCAAAATATATGGTTTAACTGTATAAAGCATTACTACGAAAATGAGTTCTTTTATTTCTTATATTTAGACAAATAGATTTTTGTGCGGATAAATTAGCAAATTATGGTTTATCTAACCATTGGAGGTTTTTTTTCTTCTTAATACTTCTTATTTCAAAAAAAATTACTAAATTATTCTTTTTTAAAAACTATACATTAAATTATTTTTATAAATGATGACTTCTTTAAAGAAGTCTGAATTTGCATAGAGAATCTTTTTAAGGGATTTGTTTTCAATTATTAATTTTTTTAAAATTAACAATATATAATATAATTAATGTAATTCATTCATAAAAAACAACAATACAAGTTTTAAATTATGTAGATTGACTGAATTTGATTTAATATTTGAACAATATTTTCGAGTATGATCAGTTAATCGACATAATTTACATTTTCTTAACACTTTTTCTCTAATAGTATCCGTTCAAAAAAGACCGTCTAAATAGTACGCATATTAGAATTGAAATGAATATTAGAAAAAAAAAATGTCAAGAAATGCAGACTATTTCGGTTAACTGTTCATACTCGAAAATATTGTTCAAATTTACAGACAACTCTAATCTATCTATGTAATTTAAAATTTGTGTTTTTGTTTTTTATTAATTATATATATATATATATATATATATATATATACATTTTTTTTTTGTTATTTGAAAAAAAATTAATATTTTTTTTTTAAATTAAATTGAATTTTTTTTTTGAATTTTTGTATAAAAAAGGATATCAATGTTGAAATTTTAAAACATAAAATATCAAATTGTCACTTAAAATTAAAATAAAGGACCAAGTCGGGAAAAAAAAAGATAAAGGACTAAAACGTTACCTGAAATTAAGTTAAGGGACCACGCATATAATTTAGCCAAAAAATAACAAAACCAGACAAAAAGAAATATACAACAGGCAGAAGATGTAATAAAGAAGTGCACTTTCAATAAACCAAAGGGGTTTGAATGATAAATTCGACGTGGAATTTTAAGAAACTAGGGGAAAAACAGCCCCCATAGACTATGAAGAATGTGGACTTGGATCAAAACATTAGGATAAAGGCCGGTGTTGAGTAGAACTGTCAATTTGATAGACCCCCTAATTATTGGTCTCAGTCCACATATTCAAGAGGCCAAAAAATTTTATAATTTAAAAGCCCAAAAAACAAGGCCCTCCACACTAAAGACACCCTAAAATTTGTAGGTTTAGTGAGCCTATAGGCCCACTTATCTAAACAAGAATCGATTTTTTTTTCGATAAAAATTTTCGATTTTTTTCTATAAAAAATTTCCAATTTTTTTTCGAATATTTTTTTTTGATATAAATGATTTATGTTTTTGATAAATTTTTTTTTTCTCACAATTTTTTAAGAAAAAAAATATATTTTTATTTTTTTCAAATAAAATAAATTTTGAAAATTTTTTAAGAAAAAATTCTCAAAATATTGGGGGCCTATAAGCCCCCAGAGCCCCCTTCCTTAGGCCCCATGAAATAATGGGTCTAAATTTTACAAAAATTAATTTGATAGAGACCTAATATTAGAGGGTTTTAAAAAAATAAATTAAGGGGCCTTAGTGTTGGGGGCTTTTTTGACAACTCTAATGTTGAGTCTGCTAGACCATTTATTTCCTCAATGTGAACATATCAATCATCCTGTGAATCAAGATTCTCTCTATTTTCTTTCTTTATTTTTCCTCTATCTTACTATGGTTTTATTAAACATGCTTGGTAGATTTCTCTTTTTAGTTGTTCTATACAGATTATATCGGAAAAGTTAAAGTTAAATGAGATTCATGTTTAGAATAAGGAGGGTTTTTAGGATGTTATTTTAAGAATTCATTACCATTTTGATTTCTCGTTTTCATCAATTTGCGAAAGTAGTCTTCCTATTTTAAAAACCAATAGTTTTGGTCTCTCTTTTGAATTTTTTAGCTAATTTTTTTTAAACTTTTGAAATAAGCAGTATATAACACGATAATTTTGAATGATTAATTATATTCATAAAATTGCAGTAAAATCCTTTAAAACCATCGGTTTCAACTTCTGAAATAGTTCATTTTTGGAATTTAATTAGTAACATATAAACAATTAATGAGATCATATATGTCATGTCATTTAAAATATAACAAATCACATTTTTTTGATTAAATTTTTTGAGGTGAACTAAAATTGTTGAATTTTAAAATAGGAGATCAATTTCACAAATTGATAAAAATAGAGGGACAAAAACTGCTATTAAACCTAATTTTAATAAGAAAAATAGAGGGACTTAACTGTGTTTAGTTGCAATTTGATGAATCTGGATATTCCAAACATCTTCATGTTAGGAACAAATGGCAAAAAATAATTTAAAAAAGGCTTTAGACTATCAAGAGGTTTATTGGAGGGATACATTTATGATAAACTTGTATTTACACAATGACAAAAATACAAAAAACTTCACCAGACGACCAATCTCTATGGAGAATTTCAAATTATCACTAAAGTTATGACAAATAGATTATCTAAAATTGCTCTCAACATTATTACTTGTAATCAATGTGCTTTTATCCAAGGTAGACGTCTATATGTCTGATTGTATTTGCTTGACGTTTGAGTCTATTAATCTCTTGCATAAAAGGAACTTTGGTGGTAAATTTTTCTCTTAAAATCAACATTACTTAAGCTTTTTATACTATTAATTAGAATTTTCTTTCTCGCATACTCATTCATGGTGGAAGTCTTACTTTGATAAATGGCCATCGCGGGTGTTTGGTTCCCTCCCATGTTCTATATGCAGATGATGTTATGATCTTTATTGAAGGTACCCAAATAATTTTAGCTAGGTTCTCTTTTTGGATTATTTGGTAGGTATGCTGCTATCTTTGGTCAAAATATAAATTTTCAGAAGTCAACTTTTCATATAGGTAGGATCTCCCATGGCAGAAAGGCTCATAATGCTAATATTCTAAGTTTCTCTACGGGAAGTATTCCTTTTACTTATCTTGGTGTGCCAACTTTGGTAGATAAACCTAAATCTAGTAATTTAATTCTATTACTTTTGATAAAATTAAAGTCAAGCTCTCTACTAGAAAATCCTTTCTTGGTTGGTAGAGTTTAGTTTGTTAAGTATGTTGTTCAAGGTATGTTGTTAAATATAGGTTTATAGTTTACTCATGGTTAATGTCTTGGATATTCTTGTCCATTTGTATCGTCACCTGAATTCTAAAGTGAGTTATTTTATTGATAATGGTTGTTGGAACATTCTCTATTACAGTCTTCAAGTCTTTCAGGGTTTATTGGATGAATTGCAACATGTACATGTCCCTCCTACTCTTTCTACTAATTATAGAGTTTGGATTCATTCTAAATTTGGTGAGCTCTCCTTCAATGTTATGATTCTTTCATTGAAATCATTCTTTGATTTGAATATTTTGTTAATAAGCTTCAAATTGATGATATTCTGTGGAGTCGTGGGTGTTATCTTTTTACCATGTGCAATTTGTATCTGGCTGCGGCTGAAACTAGTTGTGGATAGATAAAATATAATTCTGATGGGGCTGCTAAAGGTGCTTTTGGTCTTGCTATTAGTGAGTGTATTTTTAAAGATTCTAATGGTGCCACCCTTCCTTGTTTTGCTCTCTCTATTGGATTTTCTTATGCTTTTCATGTTGATCTTATTGGTTCTATGACTTTTATTGAAATTGCTCATTCTAGAGGTTGACATAGGTTGTGGTTGGAGATAAACTGATCTCAATTGGTTGTTTTGGCTTACAAATTCCTTCAAATTGTTCCTTGGAAGCTTTAAAATCGTTAGCTTAATTTCCTAAATATTGTGAAGGATAATCCTTTTCTCATTTGTCACATCTATCGAGAAGGAAGTTATTGAGCCGATAAACTTGCAAGTTATGCTTTCAATACCCAAAGGTTTTATTTGATGGAATATTATGCCTCCTTTTATCAATGTTGATTTCTTTATGAATTGGCTTACTGTTCTCAACTACAAGTTTCATTAATCTGTTTTGGGAATTTTTGGTTTATGATTTCTATAATTGTTTTAGATTGAGGAATATGTTCTTCCTTTTTTTTTGTTATGCACTGCACTATTTTTTTTTTCACCATAATTTTATCCCTTTGTGTTTTTCTGGTAAAGTTTATAATGAGACAATTACTTGTCATTTTGTTTATTTCTTTGGGTTTTGGTCTAGTCCTCTAACAAATGTTATATTTTTATTTTTTTAATAATATTTATAGGGTGTTACAAATGATAGGTAGTGGTTTTAGGGTGTCAACCTAGTTGGGATGCTATTTCTATTATATGATACATTTGCACTTTCTTTTTTTATAAATAAAAACTATAGTTTTGAAGTGTTTTGGGGTATATAAAAATATTTTAGCCCATCAAATGTCACATTATTATATTTTATATTTTCAAAACTTTGATGATGGAAAAAATAGAGAGCGTGGAAAATCAAGATGATTATGACTTGGTAAATGCTTGCAATGGTTATTGGTTAGATACGATTAACATTTTTCTTTTTTATACTAAAACAATATGCGATGCTTTGTAAGATTAATTTATTGCGCTAAAATTGAAAAGGAAGAAATTGCAATTGAATTCATAATACCTAAGTTAATAGCATGAAATGACAATATGTTTATAAACACAGAATCAAAGTGATCAAAATACACATACATCTTCATTGATTGACCTTGTCATTGATTGAATTTGTAATGGATCATAGCTGATCTATCAATCTGAACTAAACAAATACTGCAATAAGACAAAATCAAATAACGCCACAACAATAGAAGAACAAAACAATGTTGTATTCAAATTGAAGAAATCACATAAAAATGTAAAAGAAAAGCCACATTTATGTGAAAAACAGAAAAATGATGCAGAGGAGTAATTCCGAGCCAAAAAATGGTTCCAAACTATCCTCTTTAGAGGATGATGAAGAAGGAAAAAAGAAGTAGAATGAAGGTTGAGAGCGTCGACTAAGTTTGTAACAAGAATTGTGGCGTTGTTAAAGTTACTTAACATTTTTGATGAAAATAAATAAATACTTGAAACTACAAAAAAAACTTAAATGGATATTGTAAGAACCAAATTAATTCAAATACAGTGTAACCTTATATGTTTCAATGGTAAAAAATATAAGAGAATAACTTATCCTTTAATATTTTCTAATATGTTCATGTAGCATATTCTGTAATAGCCAATCAAAGAGTAGATCGTCTACTACTCACTATTTGATAAGGAATGAGTAGCATAAAAGTCATAGAAGACAACATGAGCAGTAGCTTCCATCATAATGAAGAAGTCACATAAGGAAAATGCATGGAAGTACGCAACAAGGAAGATTGAGAATAACTTTTGAAGACTAACTCTACATATACAACTAAGAATAATCTCAACTTTACGTCAAAGTACAAATAACTATGTCTCGGAGTGACAACAACTACCAATGGATATGTCTAATGAGTATAATGTCAAATCCGCTAGTAGTTTAATTGATAGTGAGAATTAATGAACCGATGATTTAACTCTTAGGTCTCTGGTATGATTCCTAAGAAAAGAAAAATCTTGTTGATTTTCAATAGTAGAAAATGGGGTGAAAAGATTGTTAACAAACAATGGAGGTTAGAAGAGTCGAGTTGGCTCTGTGATTTTAATCAAGTATTGAAGGAGAAAATCTATTACAAATACAACTATAGATGTTGATGCTGCTTGGGCGCCTAGCACTACCTTTGATTTACTTATGGATTGTTTTATGGGTTGGTTAGTGTAGTCTTTTTTTATAAGAAATGATTTATTAATGGAAGTACAAGGAATACTCCAATCAATCTTTTATACAAAGAGAAAAAGAAGACATCTAAGAGAAAAATAAGCTACCCTCCCTCGTAATGAATCATACCCCAAGAAAGTATCTTAATTTGAGCTATAATATCATTCAAATCCATCCTCTCTCCTTGAAAAATAATTTTGTGTGCTAACCATAATTCCCAAACAACCGCACACTAAATCTAATGACCCACTTTTCATTTTTTTTTTCCTTTTATAAAAGAGAGCCAAGATATAAAAAGCTTTGGACAACTTAGTAGTTCAATATCTCATAACTTCCCAGCCAACCAAAGACACAAGCCCACACATTACAAGACATTAGACAAGTAAAAAAATAGTGAACTAAGAAAAAGAGCCTAGGGAAAAGCTCTTTCAATATTAATTGATTTTCCCATTTATCAAGCCAAATCTAATGTTGCTTCCATCACCATGTTGCCATTGCACACATCAACAAAAACAACCTCATTTTTTTTTTAAGTATACCCACCCACTCACAGTTAAATCTTTCCACCAAATGGATTATTCACGCCTTGATCGGTCATTTCAAAATAATTTGTAGACCAATGTGTGACAAACAAGATAAAAAGATGGATCCTTGTATTTTCCAATTGGTTAATGTATTTCCTTAATCCTTGTATCTAAATGCTTGAAATGTTTGTATTTTTTGAAGTTAACTCTAATTTTCTAATCTATGATTTATTTAAGTTTGGGTATTACAGTTGTGTTACTTATTTGAAATAATATTTAGTTTGTTCAATAATAATAATTAAAAAAAACATATTTTAATCTTATATATCAAGTTGACTTGAAGAGTGTATAATTGGACCTTTTTTTTCTGTCTTGTATTAAAAACTCATATGTGTTATATAAAATTCACTATATACAATATCAATTATTTGTTACAAATAAATACATCATCATTTTTGTTAACATCCAAATTCGATCACTTAATTAATGTAAATTTATACCAACATTGGAAATAAATACATCATCATGATTTTCTTGTAGTCTCCTTGCAATCCATCTACATGAATCATCATAAGACAACACAAGAATTGTTAATTATGCAACCACTCCTGCATAATAGTAAAACAAAATCTTATCAATTATAAAATAATGATACCATACCCTCATTGGAGTGCAATACATTGGGTTAATTTAATTTTAAATTTTATACTCCTAGAAGAATTGTGTTAAAATCATTGGAAGAGACTTGATTCATCTAGGTAAAAAATATGGCCTATAATCACATCATTCTTTTCATCCCTATACGTAATTAAATAAATACATAAGAGTAATTGTTAGTAACAACACCCTAGCTAGTCATATAAATCACTCTATATATCTACATTACTTTGATTTATTATACATATTAATGTAAAATTAGAAAGAAATAAATTGTATGAGATATGATATGGCTACCTTTAATTCATCAACATATGAAGCAAGCACTTGGATTCGTCATATGCCAAACTTGACTCCATCATATTATCTTTGACGGAATATGCCCCTCCCTTAATGATTTTCAAGATTATGTACACACATGGGAGATGGGATGTAACCTAGACAATGATCAAAACTCATAAGCAAAATGATGGAAAGGTATTGAAGGATCCTATTTTATTAAAATCTTATTTTAAAATCCTATTTTATTTTGTTTAAAGTAAAATGATTTTCTTTTAGTTTTACCATATTCCATCCACATGAATCGCCATAAGATGCCACAAGATCGTGTTGTATATTCGGTCACATATGCATAAGTTAAAATGTATTAAAAAGATTAGTTTGTTTTTTGTTACTATTAAAATTAAATCATCAATAAGTAAATAACATTTTGTGTATCAAAAATTTTAATTTAGTCAATTTAATAGATATTATAGTATTGCATACGTAAACAAATTAAAGAAAACTATTGATCAAAAAATTTATAGTAAAGATACACGGTCTAATTTTTATTATATAATAGAACTTATTTTAAATATGTTCATCAATTAAAGCATCTCTCATTGGAGAGCAACGTCAAAGCTTAAGGAAAGAGAAATATATCATACTTACAAAGGAAAACTTATTGGCAAAATTTAAGTTTATTTAGGTTTACATGCAATAAAGTTTTAGAAATTCAAACCCCCTCTTGGTTACTAGTTAGTACAGCCATCAGATTTTGGTTTATCAATTAACCCCAATTATATCTTCAATACTTTGCAACAAAATATTCATAGATCCTTATCAGAAAAAATTAAAAAGAACAGGGAAGAAAAACAAAATTAATGGGGTGTAATTAAGTTGTTGAGTTTTGTTTTTAAATAATTAATATTAGTAATTAGTTGTTAATTTTATTAAAGTGAAGAGTTGAACCCATAATTTTTTTATTAACACTTTATGATTTCCATCGGAAGTTGTTTTATAATAATCTTTCATAATGAAAATCACTTTTTTATTTTATTTTAAAGATTATATATAGAATTCGAATTAGTGAGAAGCTACTAAAAACAATGTCCAACTTGATAGATTTTTAATTAAATTACTTTCATATTCTTTTTTTTAATTTAAAATTGTAATAATATTTAAAAAAAATGATTCTTTTTTCACCTAAAACCGTAATAAACAAACCCAGAAATCAATTTAAGTAAATAAAAAGCAAGTAAATAAAATGTAACATTAGACCATTTCTTTTCTAATATAAATTATTTGACTTTAGGCATGCACTTGATACATATATATGTAGGTAGTATTACTTTTAAACTGTATTAAAAATAAGATTAATTTTAAACACTTTGGAGGACAATAAATATATACTAATGCTCAAATTTGTTCTAAATAGTACTCCTTCAAAATATATGTTAGTGCTCAATATAAAAGTCGTTGATATTTGATGAAATTATTCTAATAATAAATTAAAAACTAATTAATTCAAAATTGATAGCAATCTTTTTTATATATATATATATATATATATA
>NC_021166.2:20787618-20801033 GCF_000331145.2 Cicer arietinum
TATATATATATATATATATAATATTTCTCAAAATAAAGTATAATAACAAATATGAATATATGTATATATATATATAAATATAATATAAATTTATAATTATTACCTTATAAGATTCACCTTATTGTACCTGTATTTAATCAAGGAAATCACAATTGATAGAGATTTATGTTGACCATTCCCAAAATGAACAGTTGTACAAAACACGTCAACAAAAAAATACGACATAATGTTAATGATTTTTATTTGATAAGACATGCAATGATAGTCATAAATTGAATTATGTTATCTCACTCATGGATCTAAATGAGGAAAATATAACACAATATTAAATAAGAAGAAAAAAAAGGCAAGAACTAAACGAAATTGATGGTAAGAAGAGAAGAATAATCTTTGATTTTTTTATATATAATATCGATTTAAGCAATATGAAATTGTGATTTAAGTATCTCATCTCCCATAGAGAAAGAGAGAGGGAGGTGATATTTGGGAAGCGGTACCGACTTTTGCTAGTGTTGTCAATGATAACGTCCAATTGTTCATTTATAAAGAGTGCAACAGATGATGTGATGATGATAGGTTATGATTTTCGATACAATTTTTCTATCTTTAGTATAATAACAAGTGGAAAACTTTATCCATATATTTATACTCATACCCCCATATTTTATAGAAACTACCTATTTTATTCAATTTCTTTTTTCTTTTCAAAAAAATAATTTTTTTCCACCTTATTAAGTTCAAGTTAAGTTCTAGAAAACATAATAAAAAGGTTTTCCGAAACATGTATACAAGAAAACTTTTACAAGTTTTTCAGTACACAAATGTATTTTAAAAAATTTGACTTTTATGTACTAGAAAAAAAATGTTTTTTAGAAAATCAAACTTTGTATACTAGAATTTATTTATTTATTTTTTAATGTTTTCATATACACAAATGTGTTTTATAAAATTTACACTATATGTGTCGAAAAATATTTTTCAATTTTCTAGTACACATTTACACTATGTGTCAATTTTTTTTTAAAGTTTTCCTAACACAAAAATATGGAGTATGAATAAAAATGAAGGGGTATGGGATAGTTTCTAACAACTGTCTTAATTACACATGTTAGCATTTTCAATATAAAAATAAATAAATACATATATATATTTAGAACACATTATAATTTTTAAAGTTTATAGGATTAATGTCAATCAATTATTATCTTTTTCTTTTTTATTCTTCTAAAACTATTTATGGAAAAATGCAAATCCTCAAATTTTTAGAAAATATATCATTTTAGATTTTCAATTTTATTCAGTTGATCATGTAAGCATCTAATATTGAATTTTGTTTCATTCAATATTATGAAGTGACTTTTACATTACACTACACGTAAAGATGGAGTAAAAAAAAGAAATCAAAATAACTGAAATAAGACACCTTACACAATTACGAACAAACACGCAACATACAAAAATAAAAATAGGACAATTGACATTAATATGAACAAACATGAAACAAAAAAAATGATTTTTTTTTTGTTAGTTTCTTTGAAAATGAAAACTATATTTTATTTACATAATTCTAAGAAATGTTGTAGTAAACAAAAGTTTTATTTTACTCAATTTAAAGCATATAAGTTTTCTTTACTTTCCCTATTCAGACTTTGAGTATTTTTTCTAGCCACTCTAAGCTGTCGTCATCAGAAACTTCTCCAACTTTAAGGATTCTGCCATTGAGGTTCATGAGAGTCATTGTACCTTTTCAAGTACATCTTAGAGGTGAGAGTTGTTGCCACTATTGAGCTGATTAACATCATTTCTAGTTTGTGTATGAATTGACACAAAATTTGTTTCTAGGATTCTAATTCACATTGAGAGGATGTCACAAATCAACTCCTATATTAGTACAAGTGTGTGAAAACACTTTGACCGATTTTCATCAGTTCTAATAACTCTCTATTGAGAGGATATTTCGTTCATCTTTTTCTTTTGATGTGTTCTTCGCTTTTTCAGAATTTCTTCTTAGCACATTGTCTTTTTCATTATCGCTCACTTTCTCTCACTCATAATGGGTTGAGTGAGTTCTTCATAAATAGAGAGAAGAAGTCTTTGTTGAGGATATTACGGGTAGAGACCTTCAATCACCATTTAAGGAGAATCAGTCTTTCATATGTATTCATATGTATCTTCGTGAATGATTATGCGTATCTCGATGTGAAGACAAGAAAACAGTTGATACTACGATCATAGCATATCTTAAAGACTTTTAGAAAAATAGTAGATTTAGGATGTTCATCAGAAGATGCACAAATTCTTTGTCTTCTTTGGAGCGTTGATTTCTTTCAAAGCATACAACATAAGTAAGATTTAGACAATCAGATTCTTGAAGTGATAATGTGATTATTAGAGGTAAACGATCACTTTATTTGATCAGCGTAACATATGTAGACGACCACTTGCTTTGTCAAGCTTATCATAGGTAGACGATCTTATGCTTTGTCAAGCTTATTAGGGGCAGATGAACGAAGCATAACTGCATTCAGTAAAGGCAATTGAAATAGAACATATCACGTATTTTCAAAGTCACCAGAACATTGCTTGCGTTATAGGAGTCAGTAAAGACACAACGTTGCTTCGCGTCACTAGAGGAGGGTATCACAGTTCTTGCCTCATAATCAAACAAACTGAGTGAAATGAAGTCTTATTGTTGTTTAGCCTTTGTCCAATATTCAGATGATATATCTTAGTTCTAATCAGCAAACATGGTCATTTGTTCTAGTGTTTTTATTTTTGTATATATGAGTCTCAGGTGATGAGTCAAGCACGCAATACACCAGAGACAAGAAAACCATGTCCTTCAGCATATAGAGGAAGGGCATCAAACCTTATAGTCAGAGGATTCCCAAAGTGGCTAATTCTAGGTTTTGACATGGCCATGAGTTTGATCGGATAATGAGATAATTAAACTCATGTTGTATAAAGTTTTCTAGTGGCGAGTTCAGATTATGGTCTTTCATAAGAGATTTTTTCTATTTTACATGTAATCCATGCTTCTTTGAGAATAATCTGGTTTCATAATGATTTCAAATAAATCATCTTTGTTCTAACGAGGATATTTTACTTGGGTTATTCAATGTTCCAAAAAAGTGTTGATTGAGAGGTTGCATTACTTGCCATTTTTTCTAAAGGGCTACCTGCACATTTGAACATACATCCAGATCATAGAAGTATTAGAAAGCTTTTCCCAGACTGGTTAGATTTATTGTTGGAATGCATTATAATATTTTCATTATTTTGCATTAACAATTTGGTTGTATCCACTAATACTTCTTTCAATTAAAGGATAAATATTAGTATTAATAAGTAGACTCTTCTCACTTGTTAACTCACTATGACTTACAAATGTTTACGAGTTTTTTTTCAGTTTGTCGTTGAGAGTTTCAAGAAACACAACCAGAAGTTAGAAAAGAATTGAAAGAATTTTCTGAACATATATAGTCAAATCTTAGAAGAGAAAATACACAAGGAGTTTCATTCAGTTGTTATAAAAAACTAACCACATGATGAAATATTTCCATAGATAATTTTAATATAAGAAAGTACCTCTCATAGAGATATGAGTTTGAGTTGATTACATTGTTTCAAGAGACAGGGTAAAAATCCTTATTCATGTCTATTCTTCTCTTTGAGTATTCAGATGGCCCAAAAACGGATGATGACATCTCACTATTAATTTTTTTATATTTGTTTTTGTTGACATATCTATGTTATTCTACTCCTTCAAATAATCTTTCTTTGTGGGTGATGTCAACAATTAGCACCCTAATACAAAATATAATTGAAACTCAAATATTTATTTTAAAATCATTATATTTTGTTTAATAACTTATTATTGCATTGCATTATTGTGTCTCCTCCAATTCTGAATTTATAACTGATTAAATGGTCAATAATTTTTTTTTCTTTTAACCATTTTCACACGTCTTATACAATTAACTTTTGGATAACAAGTTCGCAAGTGCCACGAGAAAACCTTCCAAATACGTTTAAGTTTTCACAATCCCACTTTATCAACTCCAAATGAAATCTCTTTGCAGTTCAATTACTTTCAAAAAAGTAAATAGAGTTGAGAAATTTTTTTTTTGCTCAAATAGTTTTTGAGTAAGTGGTATTTTGTAACATATTATACATAATTGCTCATTTTTCTCAAAACTTTGATTGTTGTTAGTTATAATATTGTTTTGCAAGCATATTTGATCTCATCTACGACATGAAAGAATAACGGCTCCCCAAAAGACAAAGAAGATTATCCATATTCAGCTTCATTGTAGTGTAACTATTGTGTTTTTGGGAGAGAACTATTTGTCGATAAAAGAATAATGTTTAATATTTAGATTAAAAAAGTTATTTGTTTTTTTTTACATAGATGATTTATGTTGTCAAAAGTTTTAAAAATACTACATATTTGAAGTTTTATACATCTGTTTTACTTCACTCATTCGTACATACACGAGTTGTTTGTGAAAATTCTCGTCAGGTTGCATAGAAGTCTCATACTCAACATTGAAATTTAAATTTTTCATTTCTTTGACAGGGTTAGAATGAAATGAGTACCAAATGACAAAATTATATATATATTTTTCTAACAATATTTTGACCATAAATTTGGATTTGTTCTTCAACTTTTTCAAATAAGAGAGCAACTAGAGTTAAATTAAAATGTTAAAATAGACTGCTACCTATTATTGTGATACATCATCCAATATTGTTTCATTTCATTCAAATATTTCCACTTCAACAAAAATTTCATGTGACACATCCAAAAAATCCTCCCTCTGTCATCCTCCTTATTATTCTACTTCTAATTTGCCTTAACACACATTTTACTATTATTATTACTATGTAGTATCTATTAATATATATATATATATATATATATAAGGGGTACGTAGCCCTTTCTTACCACAAAAAATTTAGAAGCATAGCTCTTTTACAATTATAGAAGACCCTATGATAGCATTTGACATGGAGGTACACGTGAACCCAATGACTATTATTCCCTCATGAATATAGTCAACCACTCAATTGATTATTTCACGTAAATAAATAGTAAAAGTGTATAAATAAAAACAGGAAGTTAATTTTTTTTTAGATATTTATATATATATATATATATATATATATATATATATATAATTATTAATGTGCCTGAATTAAAGTACAATCAATATTATCTATAACTATTCATGTGTCAAGTGTGGTTAGAATGTATAACTATTTTATTAAAATTTCCCCACAAAATAGGATGATGACATCTCAATATTAATTTTGCTATATAAGTTTTTATTTTTTATTTTGTATATATCTATGTTATTTTACTCCTTCAAACAATCTCTCTTAGTGTGTGATATCTACAATTAGCACCTTATTAAAAACAAAATTGAAACTCCAATATTTATTTTAGTGTTATATTTTGTTTAATAACTCTTATTATTATCTTGCACTATTTTACCTCCTCTAATTCTGAATTTGTAGTTGTTTAAATGTCAATAATTTTTTTTTCTTGTAATCATTTTCACACATCTTATGCAATTAACTTTTGGATTGCAGATCCACCACTATCATGAAAAAACCTTCCAAATACGTATGAGTTTTTCAACTCAAATAGAAATCTCATTGCAACCCAATTATTTTCAAGGTAGATAGAGTTGGAAAATTATTTGTCTTGCACAAATAGTTTGAGTAAGTGGTGTTTTGTAACATATTATACCTATTTGTTCATTTTTCTCAAAACCTTGATTGTTGTTAGTTAAAGTATTATATTTGCAAGCATATATGATCTCATCTACGACATGAAAATACAGTAACTCTCCAAAAGACAAAGAAGATTGTTCACATTTAGCTTTTTAGTAGTGTTATTGTTGTGTTTTTGAGAGAAAACTATTTGTTTGTTTATAAATAAAATAATAATGTTTAATATTTAGATTAAAAAAGTATTTGTTGCTTTTTTATAAAGATAATTTATGTTGTCAAATTTTTTAAAAATACTACCTATTTTAAGTTTCCACATCTATTTTACTTCTACTCAACCGTATATACACAAGTTGTTTGTGAAAATTCTCAAATCAGGTTGTATAGAAGTCTTATACTCAAGAGATTGAAATTTAGATTTGTCATTTCTTTGACAGAGTTATAATGAAATGAATACAAAATGACAAAATTATATATAAATTTTTTTAACAATATTTTGGCAATAAATTTAGATTTGTTTTTCCACTTTTTCTAATAATTATTTTTCTAATAAGAGAATAGTTAGAGTTAAATTAAAATGTTAGTTGCTACCATTTTTACTCTGATTAAAATAACACTCATTTTGTATTGTCGTTTTTAATTTACTTTTCATTTTATATTCTTCATTTTGTGTGTTCATCTGAATGTGCCAACTTAGATCGATTCCATGCTCAATCATTTAAAATTATTATTACATGACAATACGAATAAAAAAAAGCATGACTAATATGATTTTACAATAAATAATCACATATATTAATATTTATTATTATCCTTGTATTTTCCAATTGGTTAATGCATTTCCTTAATCCTTGTACCTAAATGCTTGAAATGTATGTATTTTTGAAGTTAACTCTAATTATCTCATTTATGCTTTATTTAAGTTTGGGCAGTGTTACTGGTTTAGTTTGTTCAATAATAATAATAACAATAAAAAAAATATTTAACTTTATATATCAAGTTGAGTTAAAGAATTTATAATTTGACATTTTTTCTGTCTTGTGCTCATATGACGAAGATAAAACTCACTATATACAATAGCAATTATTTGTTACAAATAAATACATCTTCATTTTTGTAAACATCTAAATTCGATCACTTAATTAATGTGATATAAATTCTCTTCTTTTAAATCACAATCAAATTACTATTAGTAATATTACCCTCATTTACACCAACATTGGAAATACGTCTTTTTGAATCTTAATTTGTGCCACAAAGTTTTGTTAGTGTAGTACATTTGTTGTAATCACGATGAGTCTGAACGAACCTCCATTGAAAAAGCAATATCCACTTTATGTTGACTAAAATCACTGCCTTTACTAGAAGCTAAATGATCATTGCTTATTGATTTTGTTGTAGTCTCGTTACAATCCATCTACATGAATCATCACAAGACAACACAAGAATTGTTAATTATGCAACCACACCTGCACAATAGTAAAACAAAATCTTATCAATTATAAAATAATGATACCATCCCTATAGGTAATTAAATAAATACATAAGAGTAATTTCTTAGTAACAACACCCTAGCTAGTCATATAAATCACTCTATATATCTATGTTACTTTAATTTACTTTACACATTAATGAAAAATTAGAAAGAAACAAATTGTATGAGATATGATATGGCTACCTTTAATTCATAAACATATGGAGCAAGCACTTGGATTCGTCATATGCCAAACTTGACTCCATCATATTATCTTTGACGGAATATGCCCCTCCCTTAATGATTTTCAAGATTATGTACACACATGGGAGATGGGATGTAACCTAGACAATGATCAAAACTCATAAGCAAAATGATGGAAATGTATTGAAGGATCCTATTTTATTAAAATCTTATATTAAAATCCTATTTTATTTTGTTTAAAGTAAAATGATTTTCTTTTAGTGTTACCATATTCCATCCACATGAATCGTTATAAGATGCCACGGGGTTGTGTTTATTGAGCCGCATCTGCATAAATTAAAATACATTAAAAAAATTAATATGTTTTTGTTACAATTAAAATTAGATCATCAATAGTTGAATAATATGTCGTGTATTAAAAATCTTAATTTAGTCAATTTAATAGATACTATAGTAATACATACATAAACAAATTAAAAAAAGCTGATGATCCAAAAATTTATAATTACGATATACACTTTAATTTTTATTGTATGTAGAACTTGTTTAAAATATGTTCATCAGTTAAATCATCTCTCATTGGAGAGCAACGCCATCGCTCAAGGAAAACTTGTTTGCAAAATTTAAGTTTATTTAGGAAAACTTAAGGAAAGAGAAATATATCATGCTTACAAAGGAAAACTTATTGGCAAAATTTAAGTTTATTTAGGTTTACATGCAATAAAGTTTTAGAAATTCAAACCCCCTCTTGGTTACTAGTTAGTACAGCCATTGGACTTAGGTTTATCAATTAACCCTAATTATATCTTTAATCGTTTGCAACAAAATTTTCATAGGCAAAATCCTTATCAGAAAAAGAAAACGAAGAAAAACAAAATTAATGGGGTTTAATTAATTTAGAGACTGTTAAGTTTTGTTTGTAAATGATTAATATTAATAATTAGTTATTAATTTTATTAAAGTGAAGAGTTGAATCGATTACTTTCTTGTCAACACTTTATGATTCCATCGGAAGTTGAAAAAAATTTAAAAATGGTTTTTTATTTTTTTATCTAAAACCGTAATAAAGAAACCCTTAAATCAATTTACATCACACAAAACACAAGTAAATAAAATGTAACATTAGACTATTACTTTTCTAATATAAATTAATTTGACTTTAGGCATGCACTTGCAACATATATATGTAGGTAGTATTACTTTTAAACTGTATTAAAAAAATAAGATTACTTTTAAACACTTTGGAGGACATTAAATATATATATATACACTAATGGTCAAATTTGTTCTAAATAGTACTCTTTCAAAATATATGTTAGTGCTCAATATCATTGATATTTGATGAAATTATTTTCAATAATAAATTAAAAACTAATTATTTCAAAATTGATAGCGATCTTTTATATATATATATATATATATATATATAAATTTATAACTATTACCTTCTTAGATTTGTTATGTTGTATCCGTGTTTAATCAAAGAAATCACAATTGATAGAGATTTATGTTGAGCATTTCCAAAATGAATAATTGTACAAAGTAAGTCAACAAAAAAATACAACATAATGTTGATTTTTATTCGATAAGACCTGCAATGATAGTTATAAATTCAATTATGTTATCTCACTCATACATCTAAATGAGGAAAAAATAACACAATATTAAATAAATAAAAAAGGGCAAGAACTAAACGAAATTGATGATAAAAAGAGAGAAATAACCTTTGATTTTTTATATATAATATTAATTTAAGCAGTATGAAATTGTGATTTATGTATCCCATCTCTCATAGAGAGAGAGAGAGAGAGAGGTGATATTTGGGAAGTTGTGCCAACTTTTGCTAGTGTTGTCAATGATAACATGCATCGGTTCATTTATAAAGAGTTCAATAGATGATGTGATGATAATAGGTTATGACTTTACGCAATCTAAATTTAAAGTTCGATAGAATGCACAATTTTCGATACAACTTTTCTATCTTTAGTAAGATAACAACTTTTATGTTCATAAAAATAATTTTTTTCTACCCTACTAAATTCAACTTAAGTTCTGGAAAACATAAAAAAAAGGTCTTCCAGAACATGTTTTTTAGAAATTTTACATTTTATGTACCGAAAAACTTTTACAAGTTTTCTAGTACTCAAATGTGTTTTATAAATCGAATTGTCTACTAATTTTATTTTTTTTTATGTTTTTTTGGCACATAAATGTGTTTTACAAAATTAACATTGTGTGTATTGAATTTTCATTAGTAAAATTTACATTTGTGGAATTTTCTTTTAATGTTATCAGATACACAAATGTGTTTTACAAAATTTACATTGTGTGTATTGAAAAACATTTTTCAATTTCCGAAACACATTTATACTTTGTTTATCGAATTTTATTTTTTAAGTTTTCAAAATACATTTAAATTTTAGAAGACTTTTTTAAAATTTTCTAAAACACATGTTAGCATTTTCCGTATAAAAACAAATATATATATATATATATATATATATATATATATATATATATATTTAGCATACATTATAAATTTTAATGTTTATAGAATTAATGTAAATCAATTATTATTTTTTTCTTTTTTATTCTTCTAAAACTACTTATGAAAAAATGCACATCCTCAAAGTTTTAGGAAATAAATAATTTTAAATTTTCAAATTTATTCAATTGATCGGGTAAGCATCTAACATTGAATTTTGTTTCATTCAATATTATGAAGTGACTTTTACGTTACACTACACACAAATATAGAGTAAAATAAAAGAAATCTAGATAAGTGAAATAAGACACCTTACACGATTACGAACAAACACGCAACATCCAAAAATAAAAATAGAACAACTGACATGAATAAAAATAAATATTTACATAATTCTAAGAAATATATTAAGAAATGACGTAGTAAACAAAATTTTTATTTTACTCAATTTATAACATATAAGTATTCTTTATTCTGCCTCTTCGGACTTTGAGTATTTTTTTCTAGTCTCTCTAGACTCTAGACTGTCGTCATCAGAAACACGAAACATAAAAAAATGAAAGGTTAAAACTATATTTTATTTACATAATTCTAAGAAATATATTAAGAAATGACTTAGTAAACAAAAGTTTTATTTTACTCAATTTATAACATATAAGTATTCTTTATTCTGCCTCTTCAGACTTTGAGTATTTTTTTCTAGTCTCCCTAGACTGTCGTCATCAGAAACTTCTTCAACTTTCAAGATTCTGCCACTGTGGTTCTTAAGAGTCGTTGTACCTTTTCAGGTACCTCTTAGGGGTGAGAGAGTTGTTGCCATTATTGAGCTAATTAACATATGTTTTAGTTTGTGTCTGAATTGACACAAAGTTTGTTTTTAGGATTCTAACTCACATTGAGAAGATGTTACAAATCAAGTCTTATATCAGTACAAGTGTGTTAAAATACTTTAACTGATTTATATCAATTCTAATAATTCTCTATTGAGAGGACATTTCATTTATCTTTTTCTTTTAATGTGTTCTTCACTTTTTTAGAATTTCTTCTGAGCACATTGCCTTTTTCATTCTCTCTCACTTATAATGGGTTGAGTGAGTTCTTCATAAATAGAGAGAAGAAGTCTACGTTGAGGATATTACTTGTAGAAATCTTCAATTACCATTTACTACCTTTCAGACTTGAGTTACAAATGATGTGTATGATAAAAGTTTTCGGGATCTTGAAACTTCTCAACACTTGTTTGAGATAAATAAATATAAACTCGGTAAATGATGATCCACGTATATAGTGAAGAGTGCTGGAGGTTTTTTTTAAGAGCTTTTTACTTGTTCTTACTTGAACAAGTGTTGGTAGATTTGTAAACTGAACTTTTGTCATCATCTTTCAATTGATCTTCAATTTATAGATGATAAAAGATTTTGAATATTCAGTTTAAAATGAATAGTCGTTGGACACTTTCCAAGTGTCAGATCTATTTTAAAGCGATTAAACTCGTGTTTATATTGTTGTCTATAACGTTCTTGATAAACGAAGAATGTTCTTGCTTTTGGGTTTGGTGAAAAACGAGAATGAGCATGAGAATGGGTTGTCACATGTCTGGTATTGTTCCATATCAGAATTATGTAAACCTTTTTCTGCACAAGAATGTAAGTACAATGTACTTAGGTCCTTGATAACAACTCATCAATTTGGAGATCAATTTTGTCATCAATCTAGAGGTTGTTTTCCTCCTTTCGGCATTCAGCTCAAATTCTGATCTTCACCATTGATTCGAGTAGTCTTGATACTCTTTAACTTTTGGTTTGGACTGTGGAAAATTATATGTTTTAATTCTGACTTTAAAAAAGAATAACTAGAATGTTCTTTTGTAAAACTAGAATTTTCTTGGTTTTGTGTTGTATGGAAAACGTGGATTAGTGATTGAATAATTGTGAAGTGTCAGTCCTTTGTCACATAAGCATGTTGAGCTTTCTGCAAAAAGTGCAGCAACAGTGTACCTTGTTGTCCTTGCTCATAGCTCATCAATCTAAAGATTGATTTGGTTATTGATCTTGATGTTGTTTGCTTCTTTGGGCCTTTAGCTAAACTTTTGGGCTTTAGTATTGTTTTGATTAGTCTTGATATTCGTTTATCTTAAAGTCTGGACTATAAGGAATGAATCATTTTACTCATGTCCTTAAAATGAACTAACTAGAATGATCTTCAAAAAACCAGAATGATCTTGATAAACCAAAATGATATTTTAATAAATCAAACTGATCTTTTAATAAACCAGAATGATCTTTTAATAAACTAGAATGGTCTTTTGATAAAGTAGTATGATCTTGATAAACCAGAACGATCTTTTGATAAACTAGATGATCATTTGATAAACTAGAATGATCTTTTGATAAACCATAATGATTTTTTTTTTGATAAACCATAATGATCTTTTGATAATCCAAAATGATCATTTGATAAAACAGAATTATCTAGACAAATTTGTCATCAATCTATCATAAATCTGCAGAACATTATGCATGTTTTTTTTATCAAGTAGGCCTTCAAGTCTTGACTTTTAATTCTTGAGAAGACCATGCGCCAAATTTCAACTAATTTACTACATGTTGCTATATTAAAAAGATATTTTTTGTTAATTGTTCTTTAATTGAATAACCATAACATTCTAGTGAATGTTCTTCGATCATTATTTATTGAAGCAATACTTCCTATAATTTATATTGGCATTGCTCATGTTGTGTCTTGTCCATCAATTATTACTGAGATACTTTAGTATAAGTATGAATGTATTTGACACTTTCTTCATGAAGATGCTACCGTAAAGATGCAATAATATTCTCTGGAATGATTGATATATGATATATTTCTTTTGAGATTCATTCATTATTGAATAGATACTTAAGCACTTGTTGATGTGAGTGGCTCTTGCTTGTCTACTTATGCAATTCATGTTCCTTAAATAAAACTCAAGTGCAATCATTAGTAGACCACCATTCATAAAACCTAATAATTTATTTCATAATGTTTGTTGTCATTAAAACATATATCAAAAATAATTTTACCTCAATAATCCTTATATTGTTGGATTTTGATCCTTTGATTCCTAATTTTGACATAATTCACAATTCAACAATGTTCATACAATACATGATAAATCTAATATTTGAATTGAGCAAGATTTCAGGAACCATAATCAAATCCTACACACTTGGATCAAATTGCTTGGAACACAAGAAATCAACAAAAGTTGAATTCTGACTAAGTAAATCGATTGGGAAATCAATTTCATAACAAGGGTGTAAGGAAATCTTAAGTGTTTGTAAATGTGAAATCGATTAGGCAATCGATTAGCTTAATTAAAAATGAAAACTGCACAAGTCAGTAGCCTCTGATTTGGAGAGTAATCGATTGGTAAATCGATTGAACATTTCACAAATCAAACCTGATGGTAACACATCGATTGGTAAATCGATTGAATGAGTCACAGTGGCAATCCAGTGCTGAGGAAATCGATTG
>NC_021166.2:20805487-20823908 GCF_000331145.2 Cicer arietinum
TGATCTGATATGTTCTGATACATGTTCTACATGCTCTGCTCTGATCTGATCATTCAACAATAATTTTATAATGCAATTAAATGTTAATCTGAAACTGCTCAAGTTACAATTTGGTTGAATTGTCAATTATGCCAAAAAGGGGGAGATTGTTGGATTTTGATCCTTTGATTCCTAATTTTGACATAATTAATAATTCAACAATGTTCATACAATGCATGATAAATCTAATATTTGAATTGAGCAAGATTTCAGGAACCATAATCCAATCCTACACACTTGGATCAAATTGCTTGGAACACAAGAAATCAACAAAAGTTGAATTCTGACTATGTAAATCGATTGGGAAATCGATTTCATAACAAGGGTGTAAGGAAATCTTAAGTGTTTGTAAATGTGCAATCGATTAGGCAATCGATTAGCTTAATTAAAAATGAAAACTGCACAAGTCAGTAGCCTCTGATTTGGAGAGTAATCGATTGGGAAATCGATTGAACATTTCACAAATTAAACCTGATGGTAACACATCGATTGGTAAATCGATTGGATAAGTCACAGTAGCACTCCAGTGCTGAGGGAATCGATTGGCAAATCGATTGACAAAGTATCATTTGAAAAATGACCTCACCTGTGACAAATACAATCGATTGGACAATCTATTGTTGAGTTGTTCAATTCTGTTAAAGTTTGGTTGCAATCGATTGGGAAATCGATTGAACTAAACACCAGGTAAAATCTTTTCAGGAACATGCTACCAAAGCGATTGACAAGTCGATTGACATCAAATAACTGAGTCACTGTTTTGAATTAAATCGATTGGCGAATCGATTGACATCAAAAACTGAGCCACTGTTTTGAACACAATCGATTGGCAAATCGATTGAAATAAACTTTTTGAAAACACAGTGAACTCTGAGAGTTGGAACAGCGATTGAGTAATCGATTGAACTTACTCTTATTGAAACAGTTTTCCAGAAATCGATTAGGCAATCGATTCCAACAAGTCTGAACATGTTATACTGAAAAGTGGTTTTAAAAGAATCGATTGGTAAATCGATTAGCTTGTATAGTTTCAAGATTAAAGAAAACCAAGATCGCGATAATCGATTGGCAAATCGATTTAGCACCTTTTATAACTTTACAAAATCGATTGGGAAATCGATTGCGTAGTTGGTTTTTCAGAAACTATATAAACTGTCTTTCAATCTTTATTCTAATAACTTTTTCATAACAATTCATAACTTTCATAATTTCTCATAATGCTCTCAACTGTTCATAACAACAAACTAACAACTTCATAATTGTGATTACAGATTACAATACAGTTTGTTGACAATCCAAGAGAAATGATAATGTGCTCATGAACATTCCTTGAATATCCAGATTCGTGAGGAGCAACATTCATAAAGATTGAAGACCCTTTTGTTTTACTTCTTTTATTCATTCTGTAATAAATCTTTGAACCAAAACGAACGCTAGAAATCCAGCTAGAAACTGGTGGCTACTTTCTTGGGTGAGAGGGCTCAACAAGAAAGAGTCGTACTTTGATTTTGTGTTAGGCTGGCGATTGTCTACAAGGATCAAAGGGTTGATAGAAAGCCAGCTAGAAACTGGTGGCTACTTTCTTGGGTGAAGAGTGTTCAACAAGAAAGAGTCGCACTGTGATTCTGTGATAGGTTGACGAGTATCTACAAGGATCAGAGGGTATTCAATAGGAAAGAGATCATTAAGATAGATAGGTTTCAGGGAGGAAACTGGACAATCTGTAATTGATTCTTTCTATTGAAGGAGAAGAAAATCTGAAATCCGATTGGATTTTCAGGACTGGACGTAGGTTGTTGTTGACAACCGAACCAGGATAAATCTCTGTGTTTTCTTCTCTAACTCTCTCTCTTTAATTTTCTATATTGCTAACTTTGCATGCCTCAAAATTTAAATTCCGCTGTGCACTTGATACTGATTAATTTTGTAACGAAACTGATATATATTCTGTTATTGCGAGGTCACTGATACCAACATATATAAGTCTTCGTGATTGATTATGTGTATCTTAGTGTGACGACAGGAAAATTTAGGATGTTCATTAGAAGATGCACAAATAATTTGTTTTCTTTGGAGCGTTGACATCTTTCAAAGCATAAAACATAATTCAAAGTTAGACGATCAGATGCTCAAAGTGCTTTTGTGATTATCAGAGGCAGACGATCAATTGTTTTGTCAAGCTTATCATAGGCATATGATCTTATGTTTTGTCAAGCTTATTAGAGGCAAACAAATAAAGGATAGATGTGTTTAGTAGAGGTACCTAAAATTGAACATATCATGTGTTTCCAGAGCCACTAGAATATTGCTTGCGTTATCAGAGTCAGTAAAGACACAATGTTGCTTCACGTCACTTGAGGCGCGAGTTAAAGTGCTTGCATCAGAATCAAACAAATTGAGTGAAGCAGAGTTTTTTTTTCCTTTTGTCTTTGTCTAATCACAGAGAATATATCATAGATAGTTCTAATCAGCAGTCGTAGGCATTTGTTCTAATGCTTTTAAATTTTTAAATATGAGTCTCAAGTGATAAGTCAAGCACGCAATACATTAGAGGCAACGAAACCTTGTCCTTTAGTATACAAAGGAATTTCTTCAGACCTTATAGTCAAAGGATTTCTAAAGTGGCTCATTCTAGGTTTTGACATGACCATGAGTTTGACCGCATGATGAGATAATTAAAATCATATGTATAAACTTTTGTAGTGGTGAGTTCATCTTATGGTCTTTCATAAGAGAATTTTTGTCTTTTACATGCAGTCCATGCTTCTTTGAGAATAATATGGTTTCATAATGATTTCAAATACATCATCTTTATTCTAACGAGGATCTTTGACTTGTTGCATTCAATTATCCAAAAAAGTGTTGATTAAGAGGTTGCATTACTCGTCATTTCTTTTAAATTGTTACCTACACATTTGAACATACATCCATAACATATAAGTTTTATAAAACTTCTCCCAAATTGGTTAGATTCATTGTTGAAATGCATTATAATGTTTCCATTGTTTTTCATTAACAATTATGATGTATCCACTAATACAGAGGATAAATATTCGTTTTAGTAAGTAGACTCTTCTCACTTATTAACTCATTATGTCTTATAGAAGCATACAAGTTTTTTTTTCCAGTTTTTCATTGAAGAGTTTCAAGAAACACAACAGAAAGTTAGAAAAGAATTAAATGAATTTTTAGAACATCTAAAGCCCGATCTTACCTTATCTTTCTCTCTAACTCACTCTCAATCATAATTTAATTTAATTTCTTCTAGCTTAATTTAATTTAATTGTTTGTTGAGGATATTACGGTTTGACATCTTCAATCACCATTTAAGGAAGATCAATCTTTAATATGTATCTTTGTGTGATTTTGTGTATCTTTGTGTGAGGACAGGGAAAAGACTTGGTGTGAGGAAAGGATACTATGATCAAAGCATATCTTAAAGACTTTCATAAAAGTAGCAAATATAGGATGTTCGTCAAAGGATGCGCAAATGTTTTGTCTTCTTTGGAACGTTGACTTCTTTTAGAGCATACCACATAAGTCAGAGTCAAATGAACAAAGGCTTTAAGTGATGTTGTGATTATCAAAGGCAAACAATCACATGTTTTGTCATGCTTATTAGAGGCAGACGAACAGAGCTTTACTGTGTTTAGTAGAGGCAATTGAAACATAACATATCATCTATTTTCAGAGTCACCAAAACTAGAACATTATTTGCATTATCGAAGTTAGTAAAGACACATGTTGTTTCACGTCACTAGAGGCATGTGTTAGAGTACCTGAATCAAAATCAAACAAACTAATTCAAGTGGAGTCTTGTTGTTCTTTAGTATTTGTCCAATCATTAGAGGGTATATCTTATATCAAAATGCATACTTTGTTAGCTTCTCTTTGAACTACTTAATGCATGTTTATTTTCTATATTACGACTTGTCCCATTATAAGGCATATGTACTTTTTTATTAGGTGATAATACTCTTTGGGTTTAAGACACTCAGATTATTATCTTTAATTTACTTGTAATTTATGTTACCTTAAAATAGATAGTCATTAATACAACTCTTTGTCTTCAAACTTAATCTGCATATTTAGCACATAAAATTAGGGGATAATTATTTTTATTTGTTTGTTTTTTGTTATCATCAAAAGATCAACCAGAGTATTATAGCTAAAACAACTTTTTCACTAACAACTTCTAGCTTACTATAGTTAAGTTGTTGAGGGCAGCATCCACTATCGGGATAAGATGGTTTTATTTAAGATGGTTTTATGAAAAAATCTTACAAGAGAATGTTTACAAGGTATGCTCTCATAATACATTTGAGGATTCTCAACACTCAAAACTAATACAAAAATTTTTATGAGTTGTTGTATATGACATAAATAGGTTTTTCATATGTGTGCATTGCATTGAAAACCGCAAGTCCTATTGTAGAGAGACTTCAAAGCCATTAGGATTTCTAAGCGTTATTATGATTCCATGAAATCAATATGTAAGATAATGACTCGTAACGAATCTTCATAGATCTTGTATTAGCATTTAAGAACACATTCACATTCATCTTCATAATTGATTTCGTATATCTTGATAGAAACGACAAGAAAGATACATGATGACATTTTAAGAGGATGTCATGTATTTCTTCAAACAAGATGATAAGTCCAACTTTGATGAGTTAAGAATGCTGAGATGTTGACTTCTTCAAAGTTTTAAACTCAATTATTTGACTTATCAATGTTGACTTTATAGAAAAGAATTGACTTGATGCGTTGTTCAGATGGTCAACTAGTTTACTAGAATTACCAAACGTATATTTATCATAGTGAGCTTGTAATATCATATTCAGTAAAAGAGCGTTGAAAGGGCGTTTAACAGATTCTTTAGTACATTGTTTTGATAGTTGTCTATCTTCACTATTCATCAGAGGATGCAACATAAAGTCTTTAAAATTCATGACAGATGATCTACACAATTAAGTGCAATATATAATTCCCACAAAATTTTATTATCATCAAAATAATTAAGGGTCATTGTTCTTTAAACTAACTTGATTATAACAATCTCCCCTTTTTTATGGCGACAAATTTTTTTTTTTTTTTGAACAGTTTTTCTTTTTAATAATATAATATATTCAAAACAATTCAAGGTAAAGCTCTCCCTTAATACAATTAGGTTTATAAGAATGAGAGTGATATATGATATTTTGACAAGTGATTTTAAAAATAGAACTTGGAAAACACAATAATTTTTCTCAACATATATACTCCCCCTTTTATCATCACACCAAAAAATTTTATCAAATGAAATAAATAGCACATAAGGAATAAAGAGATAAAAATCACTTTCACTAAAAGAGTTAAGAGTATAGAAGATAGAGCAAAACCGACTACACATCAATAAATTGGGTAAACTAAGGGTTAGGGTTGAGAGGGGTCAAAAACAAGTATAAAATGAGTGGCAAAAGAACCTTCAAAGGAAGACTCTATAGATCATGAAGCCACAACAGTAGGAACGTCCAACAAAGGTATCTAAACTTGTGGAATAATAACATGAAACTTCAATGGTGTTAAGAGGACTACCAATGGTAGTTCTAAATGAATATAGCTAGAAGGAGAAGCAACTACATTGGGAGTACCATTTGATGCAACAGTTAGTCTCTTCCTAGTCTGGTCTTCATGAGTTTTCAAAAAGTACAACACTTAAAGGTAGAGGACCTATGCAGTATGTTTGAAAGCACTTGAAATTTGAGTGTCCATATGCCTTTCGTACTCCATCTTATCCCTAATCCATTTTGTGACAAAAGAGATAACTTTGTCTCACTAAGTAGATGGTTCGTTAGGATCCAAACTCAAAGCATTAAGACTCCTAATCTTATTAATTTTAGCAGCTAAAGAGGTAATGAATTAGTCAAGGTTTCAGATGCTAAATCATTTATAACTTGAGTTGTTATCTAAATTGTGTGTGGATACGATCCATAAGCATACGTGAGTGAGGGTTAGATGCAATTGTGGAAGAGATGAGTGAGGTTTGATTGGTTTTTTGGGTAGATGTTTGTGGAGGGTTGGTGTGTGAAGGTGATAATATGGAGATTGAAACTTTAGTATTAAGGAATACGGGTTTAATCTATATCTAAGGGTTGCAAAACTTTCTACTATTGTTGCCTTAAAGCTTTAATATGTACCTCAACCAGAGCTGGAGAAAACAATAAAGGTATGTGAGGTTGCTTTTTTTTACAGGGCAAAGGAAGTTGTTTTTGGTTTAGGTTCAATCATTTCATTAGCACTAACACAACAAATATCAACAAAAAAATGAATAGGCTCAAAAGAGGAATTTAACTTATATATCTTCCTCAAGATAAGGTACACTTTATCCTCATAGGCATTTGCATCATCATCATCTTCTTGTTCTTCTGTCACATTAGTTACCATGAATTCCATTTTCTTTTTCTTTTCAAACTCTTGAGATGTTCTTGGCAAAGGGAAGAAAATATGAGACATCTCTTGATCAAAGTGGTACATCCTAATGTTCTCTTGAATAACCTCTCTATTGCCTTCTTCAAAGATTGGAGCATATGAGTCTCCAACTAGGAACACAATGTCTTGAGATCCACTAGAATGCCATGCGAGCCTTATAACTTCAATGTTCGGCTTTATGTTCTCCTTGGCAGCAATGAGCCTCATTTTTAAGACATTGTGGATGTTGAACACTCGTGCAAAGGAGAATACCAAGTGCTCGTCTTGATCAATTCCTCCTACTTCTTCTAGAGTCTTAATGATATGAGTCTTTATTAGCACAACTTGATGAGTCTTGAGTAGAGAATAGTTTTGATCTTGCTTGATCTATAGTTGATGATACAAGACCTCGTGTGCTAAAGTACCACGTTTGGCAAATTAATCTTGATCTTCTAGGAAATGTTCCACATCAATCCCTTGCGGTCTTTGCAGACATGGTCAATAGAGCCACCTTTAGGTACCATACATCTAATTAAAATCTTGAAGAGCAATCTATATTTGGGCTTTAAATGCATTGACTTTGAGTTGACTTTGGAATCTTCAAAATGTTCTTTGTAGATTTTAGAAGAGTCGACCCTTGATTCATATCCATTTTCAATTATCATGCCTTCATCTAGGCTTGATAATAGCATAATTGGTTTGTTGAGTGATTTTGATGGAAAGCTCTAAAACTACAATGGAAACTTCTTCATCATTGTTCCCGTAAGCAAATCTCCATATGACTTTAACTAGAATGTCTAGGGCAGAAAGTTGATATGAGTTAAAATACTCATATCATCCAATACCAACAAAATCATTGATGAAATTGAACTCTTTTTCAGCCAAATTAGCAAAATCAATTTGAGAAATATTTTTCCATTGAGAATTGTGTAGGTAGTTGCACTATCAGCTCCATTATTGATGCTAGTGTAAATAATTTTTCTATCCATAAATGAACAAAGAAATATAGATACACCAAAAGTATAAGAATAAATTTAAAATAAAAATATTATATGATAATCATTTAGACACAAAGAAAGATAAAAAAAAAATTTATTATTAAATCATAAACTTCATTATCATTCACATTGGAAATTTAAAATACACTTAAAGATTACACTTTATCATCATCATCATCATCATATCTCTGTTATGGTGATCAATGTTTCCTTCCATGTCAACGTATAAAAGATGTTTTCAATAGTTTTGTTCCTCTTTACACCCTTTGTATTTTCATCATTTTTCATATTTTTCCAACTATGGTGAAAAAAGATGTTCTTGCATATTTCACTGCCACCAACATGACCAAGACGACAAGTTTGCTCAATGTGATCGTATGTTGTTACATTCAATTTTAAGAATGGAGTAGTACCAATTGGGCGACCCTCATGATTAGTCATCAAAAGTCTATTATGTTGCTCAACCACAAAAAGTCAAGTAAAAATATTTTTTAAATATTTTTTCTCGATATTGCAATTGCAAAAGCACATTATATACATAAAAAATAAAGAATATTGTTTCTAACATATCTTCATCAGTTACTTTTTCTCCACATAATTGCAATTGAGAAGTGATTCTAAATATTGTAGTATGATGCTCAGTTACAATTTTAAAATATTGTAAACATGAATGCATCCAATCATGATAAGCTTTTGGGAGAATAATAATTTTTTAGCGCTCATATCTATCTTTTAAATTCTTCCAAAAGAAAAAGTGGGTATTTTATTGTGAAATACTGATTTATAAGTGATTCATGAATATGATTGTTGAAAATATATTTATATTTATTACATATCATGTAAATAGAGATAATATCTTCCATATTTATTTTTGTATTTATTGCCTTGAGCCTATATAAAACAGACTATGTTGTGTAGTTCAGACACACGGTTTCACCATACGTCTCTCTCATTTTCTCTTATTCAACACAGTATCAGAGCCTATTAAGAGAGACAACCCTATACTGTGATTACCTCGAGACCCACTGTCCTTCGGTGAATTTTTTTTTTTTTTGGGTAAATCGTATCTCAATTTCAGTTTACTCTTTCTTTGTCGCTTTTCGTTCATTACTCAGCAAATCATTCCACTATTCATAGTGAGTGGTATTGTTCATCGCAAAAAAAAAAAAAAAAAAAAAAAAAAAAAAAACCCCCCCCCCCATTTTCAATTCTTATTGATTATGGCTACTTATGAAGATTTTCTTTGGTGGTTAGAGTATTGTCAAAACTCGAGTTCCGTTGTTTCAACTGCACAAAGTGGTAAGTCACTTGTTTGCATCTCACTTTCTCATAGCCCATGGATTCTCGATTCTGGTGCAACTTATCACATGATTGGTAATAAGACTATTTTCTCCTCTCTCACAACATCTGGTTATTTACCTAGGATAGTCTCTGCCAATGGTTCCCAAACACATTCTCAAGAGATTAGCACTGTCCAAATCCTCCATACTATATTAGTTAAATATGTCCTTTATGTGCCTGGATGTCCATTTAATTTAATTTCTATCAGTCGATTAACTCGTTCTCATGATTGTGTTGTCATATTTACTAATTGCAATGTTACTTTGCAAGACCGAATATCAGGACAACAAATTTGTGTCGGATGTGATTCTAATGGCCTTTATCATCTCTCAAAGTCATCAACAACATGCCCTACCACATATTCTCCTCTTGCTATACATGCTCAGTTAGGTCATTCGAGTATTCCTAAACTTCAACAATTAGTACTTAATCTAACCAAATTATCTAGCTTAAATTGTGAGTCGTATCAGTTTGGAAAACACACTCGTAGTCATTTCACTTATCGAGCTAATAAACGAGCTTCCTCCCCGTTTTCTTTAGTTAACTCAGATGTTTGGGGTCCCTCTCGTACTATTTCCACACTTGAGTCTAGATATTTTGTTACCTTTATCGATGATTTTTCCCGTTGTACGTGGTTATTTTTAATGAAAAATAGGTCTGAATTATTTTCTATTTTTGAACAATTTTATAAGGAAATTAAAACTCAATTTGGTGTATCCATTCGCACTTTGCGCAGTGATAATGCCGGTGAATATTTGTCCCATCAATTTCAAAATTTTATGACCTCTAACGACATTTTTTGTCAAACATCTTGTGCTCATACACCTCAACAAAATGGGGTAGCCGAACGCAAAAATTGGCACCTTATTGAAACCACTTGTATTCTCCTTCTTCATGGTAATGTACCATCTCGCTTTTGAGAAGACTAATTGTAGGATTAGGTGTTGTGTAATTCAAAAATTTGAATTAGTGGTTAAATCGTTTTAAGTGAAAGGACTAGATGTAGCTAACAAGTTGGTGATGAACCACGATAAATTTGTATGTGTTACTTTACTTCTGCACTCTTTACTTTACTACTTCCTCTGATTACTTAAGCCTTATTTTTTATGCCTCTTTTTAAGTTAAAATCACAAAACCCGAATCAATTCTTGAATAAATAATTAAAAAGAATCTAACTTAGACAAACAAAATTTAAACCCCTTGCACCTTTAGACTCAACCAACCATAATCAACAAAGAGCAATTTTATGATCCATGTGAACATCTTCTACATTCCTTGAGCACAGTAAATATGTGTAACAATTCTTCACTGAAAATAATGGTGGTGAATTAAGCTACCAACACCACTTGTCTTGTTCTCCAAATTTGAAGTTCACAATGATTAGTATTTCCACAAAATCCAACAGCAACTCTTCATCCCAAACAAATATTAAGCATCTTCATTTCCATAAAATTGATTTTTAATCAAGGTCATAACATTGGTTTGGTTGATAAGTATTCCTCATGTCTAACTCTATCACGTAACTTTTCATTTTCAAACAAACTATCCTTTGATGTTTTAGATTTAGGAATCTTTCTCATGACAATGCATGTGACCCTTCTTTTCATGTCGTTGTACTTGAATTTAGGAATCTTTCTTATGACAACGCATGTTTCCTGACTTTTCATGCCCTTTTAGAATTATGACTATTGTTACTCACGAAATGACTTGTGATGAAGTATAGAAGGGGTGAATAGAACTCTAGCTTTTGGAAAGAGTTTTCAAAACATTTCAAGTCTCGTCGTGCAAAATACTAAGGAAACATGTTAGACTTGCGTACAAATGTGTATTAGAATTCGTATTTGAGATATTGATTGTATTGAATTCAATTAACACAAAATACAGTGGCTAATTCACACAAGAAAATACATTTGGATTGAAGGTTATTAAAAAATATTCAAAAAAGAATAATGCTACTTAATTGAAATAAAAATTTTGTAACTGACATAAACATGTCAATTTAAAGAGTCGGGGAATCGATTCACATGAGTAAAAAGTCTAAGAATTCATCCTTAATATGTGCATGTAAGTTGACTTACACAGGTGTTAGTAGATTCATAGATTCCCCTGAAGTGATGTGAGTCGATTCACAAGGTCTGAAATATTAAGAATGAGTTATGGATCTCTGTAACTCGATTCAAAAGCATATGAGTTGATTCCCCAAATTTAAAAATACCTTAGGAATGGTTTTAATGCATATGAAAGTGTGCCAATATGATATGAACATGCAACAAAGTTTATGTATGCTTAAACGTGATTTTTCGTGAACTCTTTCCAATTCAAATGGCACTTGCAAGAGATTGAGAATGAGAACTAGTTTTGACATCAATCAAAATACTAAGTCTAATCTATGTCTTAGAGACTCAAGACCCGTTTGATGCACATGATAGAAAGAGATAAGATATGATATAAAGTTGGATAAGGATAAGATAGTATATGATAGGATAATGATAGAATAAACATTATCATATCATGTGTTTGATACACACATGATAACCAACATAATAACATTTTGTTTTGTCGTGTATTTGATACACATCTCATCATGATATGATATAATATATATTAAATTTAAATAACAAAATGACCATTGTGAACAATTACATATTAGTTTCTTTTAAATTAACTTATTATATTTTAAATATTATAAAATAACAAAGTAAAATTAAATAAGTAATGAAGTAATTTTATATTCAAACTATTCATTGACACTACTAAATAAACAATTTAAATTTTAAAAATAAAATCATAATTAACCAAATAATTATAGTTTAGTTGTTACAATGTAAAATAAAGATATATATATATATATATATATATATATATATATATATATATCAAATTCTATTAATTATTTTTCTATTTGATTATATTTACATTTTTATATTTGATTATGTTATTATCATGTTTATTCCAAATTTGCCCTTGCTCATCTTTTATTTTTTGACCCAATAGTTCATCTTCCTTAAAATAAAGTATCATAATAATTGTTAAAAAAACTCAACTATCACGAGCAAAATTTCTGTGTACATATGCAAGTAGAAAAGGGGTTGGGTTATGTTTACTTTGACGTCGGTAAGTATTTATGTTAAGGGAGGATAATTCATTAAGATAAATTAATTAAAAAATTACATACAATAAAATCAATCATTCAAATAAAAAATGAAAATATTAATTAAAATGAAATTATAATAAATTAAATAATTTAAATAAATAATTTAATTAATTAACTTATATTTTTATTTGATAATTAAATTATTTTGACAAGGGACTTTATTGTCATTTAACAAAATCATTGTATTTCTCTCTTCTCAATTTCTCTTCTCTTTCTCTTATTTCAATCAATACATCAAATCTATTTAATTTCTTATCTATTTCTTCCTTCTGACACTCTTTGTTACCTATTTATCTCTTCACAACTTCTCTCCACAACCAATCACATCCATAGTGTTGGTTTCTAACTCAACTCATATTCAAGATATAAATTTCAACTAGGGTGACATGATATGATAAAATTCTGGATGAACTTATTATATCGTGTTAGTTCATCAAACACTCGTCAGACATGATATAATAACTTATTTTTATCATGTTTCTTATCATGTGTATGAAATAGGCTCTTATAGTTACACAATATGATGCAATAGAAAACCCATATATACCACCTCTTAGTGTTACATAATTGATATTTTGTTCACATTCAGATCTAATGTACTAAGCTCTGCAAAACGAGTCGCCTACTAACAAAGTTAAATTATCACCATTGTTGTGAATGGCTCCTATTAATCTACACCTAAGCAAACATACAAATTTAAATTATCACACATTGGCTTTAAATCCAAAGAAGTTAATTAGGGGCATAATAGAAAGAAGAGAAAAAAACTATAAGACCAATTAACTAACTTACTTTAACCCCATAACGAGATAGTCTATTGCAAAGATAGTTTACTCATCAAGATATATATTGTATTTTAAGAACATGCAAGGTATGGTATTTAATATATCGTTTACTTTAAATTTTATCATAAACAATAATAATACTCAAAAGTAATTAATCCTATCTCTAAACAAGATAAATCAAATATTTAAAACAATGTTGATTATTATTACCATTTTCTATAAGGCTCTTGACGTACAAGAAACAACTACATCAAAGCATTGCCTACATCTAGTAACACATACAAGCAAGAATCAATATTCCCTTAAGTTATTGGAACTTCGTGCACGTAGCTGTGTAAACTAAAAGAGAGCAAGACCAAAAATAGATAATGTAGAAGTTTTTGTATTATTTTCTTCTAAAGTATGTTTTACAATACAAAGTGAACCTTATTTGTACAATATATATAAGTAAGTGAATGATCATCTTAAAGATCACTATCACCACAAACAATTGGTAGACTCCCACTCACTAATGAAAGTTAGAGAAATATGAAAGACTAAGAATGCAAGTCCACTAATTATATTCATGACAATCAAATTTTATCTTTTAAATCACAATCAAATTACACTAACATTGGTAATAAGTCTTCATGAATCTTGTTTTGGGCCACAATATCTTGTTGGCGGAATACAATTGTTGTTATCACAATGAGCCGGAATGTGTACCTCCACTTTATCACAACGTTGATTCATCAACTTATGGAGCAAGCACTTGGATTCTTCATATGCCAAGCTTGACTCAAATATACCATCCCTCAATGCTTTTCAAGATTATATACACACATGTGAGGTTAATTAGACAATGTTGAAAACTCGTAAGCAAAATGATTGAAAGGTATTTAAAGATCATACATTTTATTTTGTTTAAAAATAAATTATTTTCTTTTAGGCGTACCATACATCATCCACATGAATCACCATAAGGTGCCACAAGATGGAGTTGTGTAGTCCACCACATCTGCATAAGTTAAAATAAATTAAATATGTTTATCAATTATTCAATAATCAAAGTACCTCTCATTGAAAATCACAATTACCTTCTTGCATTGGTCGTATTGTACTCATATTTAATCAAGGAAATCACAATTGTTAGGGATTTATGTTGAACATTCTCAAAATGAACATTTGTCCAAAGCACATCAAAGATGACAAAAAAATATGTCATAATATTAATGATTTTCATTTGATCAGACCTGAAATAATAGTCATAAACTTAGTTTTGTTTTCTCACTTATGGATCTAAATGAGAAAAAATAACACAATATTAAATAAGAAGAAAAAAAATGCAAGAACTAAAGGAAATAGTCGATAAAAGAGAGGAGTAACCTTTGATTTTTTATATATAATATCGATTTACACATTATGAAGTCGCGATTTATGTAACCAAACTGAGAAGCGATATTTGAGAAATGGTGCCGACTTTTACAAGTGTTGTTAAAGAAAACTTACAACCACACATTTATAACGAACTCAATACGAAGTGATGATGTTAGGTTGAAGTTTCACGCAACCTAAATTTAATGCTCAATAAAATGCACAATTTTCGATATGAATTTTTTATTTTTAATACACCGACACACTGACAAATGTCTTAAAAGCACATGTTATCATTCCCCTTATAATAATAACAAAGTACATATATATATTGAAAAAATATTTTAATTATTTATGTTTATATGAATTAATGTCAATTAATTATTATCTTTTTCTTCTTTATTTTTGTAAAACTACTTCTAGAAAAATGCGCACTTTAAAAATTTAAGAAAATATATAATCTTATATTGTTCAGTTTATTAAATTTATCATGTAAGCATCTAACATTGAAATTTTTTTTTTCATTCAATATTATAAAGTTACTTTCACATTACACTACCAAGAAAAATAGAGTAAAATAGAAGAAATATGAATAAGTTAAATAAGACCGCTTACACGATTACAAACAAACAAGCTACATATAAAAATAAAAATAAAACAACTTATATGATTACAAACAAATACGCAAAACATAGAGAAATAACAGTTTAATTGTAGTTGTGGTTCTTCTATTTTAGCTGAATCGCGAAAGTAGTTCCTCCATTTTATTTTTTCCCAGTTTTCGTCCCTAAAGTCGAATTTTGGTCCAAAACTTGATGAAATTTTATTTTTTTTACGTTTATTTAAGTCACACCATGCCTCAAGATCTCGTGGTGCAACAATTGTACCTGAAATCTATGATCATAAACGGTGTAGTGCTTAAAAAATGACACTTCATTAAATTTTGGACCAAAATTCTGATTGAGGGACCAAAACTGAGGAGAAATAAAATGGGGGACTACTTTCGTGATTCAGCTAAAATAGGAGAACTAAAACTGCAATTAAGCCAAAAATAAATAAAAATTTTTGTTAGTTCCTTTTTAAACTAAAAACTATATTTTCTTACATAATTCTAGGAAACAAATTAAGAAACAAAATAGTTATAAGAATCTAACATTGAATTTTGTTGATTCAATGAAGTGAGTTTCACACTACACTATACAAAAAGATTGAGTAAAATAGAAGAAATTCAAAAAAGTTAAATAGGACCGATTATACGATTACCAACAATCAAGCAACATAGAAATATAAAAGTAGAACAACTTATACAATTACGAACAAATACACGGCATAGAAAAATAAAATAAAGAGTAAAGACCCATTTTGGCCCCTAAGAAATTTTTAAAGACCCACTTTAGTCCTTGAGAAAAATAAAAGTATTTTTTAGTCTCTATGAAAAATAAATCGAGCCAAATTAGTCTTTATGTGAACCATAATTAGAAAATTGAATTTTTTTTTTAATAACTTGTCTGATGATTTATCAACTTGATTCTTTCACGTGTAATTTCTATTATAAAAAATGACAATTAGGTCCATGACAATAATTAAAAATAGACAATTAAGTCTCTGATAATAATTAAATAAAATATTTAATCTCTGCAACAAAAACTTCACTAAATTATAATATAATTTAAAAAATAATAGCAATAATATTCAAATAAAACCACAACAATATCCAAAATGATCCAAAACATAACATTTATAAAAATAAAAAGTACCGGCATGAGATCCTATTCTTACCCAACTAATTTCTTCTAATTTGTTAACTTGATTTGTGTTTGTCAGTTAATTTGAATAAGAAATTCACATAAAATAGCAAAGAACAAAAAAAATCCACAACATGACAAAGTAAGAACCGAAAATCACGTCAAGGATAAACAAAATATCCACAAATCGCAAAGCCCAAATAAAAAATTCACATAAAATAGCAACAATAAAGCAAAGATATCATAAGCAGTACATGAAATCGCACCTTCAAAAATGCGAGTAGAAAGAACAATAACGCAGCTTCAGAAACGCGATGGCGGAGAAGAAAAATGTGAGAATGACAATGCAGCTTCTGAAACAAACAACAGAGACACCGGAAGTCACACGATCAGAATCACAAATCACAATGAAATCAAAAAGGTTTCTATCTTATACTTGTGGTTTCTCTAGATGAAATAACACTAGGGTTTATTTTTCTCTAAATTAAGCCAAGAACTACATTGTCTCGGCTTATTTTTCTTAAGGACTAAAATGTCTTTTTAATTTTTTTAGGGACTTAATTTGATCTTTCAAAATTTCTCAATGACTAATTTAGCTTGATTTATTTTTCTTAAGAACTAAAAATGTTTTTATTTTTCTTAAAGATTAAATTGAATCTCTTCAAATTTCTCAAGGAACAAAATGGGCATTTACTCTAAAATAAATGAATTTTTTTGTTAGTTTCATTTAAAACTAAAACTATAATTTTTTACATAATTCTAGGAAATAAATTAAGAAACAACATAGTAAATAAAAGTTAATGGTTTAGTATCTGTGCATGTTTATTTTATCAATTTTGGTGCTTAATATATTGCATACTTTTTTATTTTTTGATAATCTCTAAATATATTAATTACAGAAAAACAAAGTATACTCTAACTCATTACATCAAATTCCATAACCCATAGGATGTGAACACCAATCAGAAAATATGTATCATAAATTCCTACCATCCTTACAAATGAACCATCCCGAAAATAGAAATCTTATGTGAGAGATTACATTATTCAATAGGCTGCCAATCTATCAAATAATATTTCACTAGATTATAGTCCGCGCGCTGCGCGGATATTCATTAATTAATTTTATAAGTTTTATAAGTAATATTTTATATAATATAAATATAGTTATTTTATAATATTACTTTATTGATTTGTAATAATTGAATATGATTAGGAAAATTAAAATAAAGGAAAATCATGTTTATTACAATCATCTAATTTAATTTTTAAAATATTTTATAAAATTCGTATGATAACTTATTATATAGGATAATTGTTTCACTCGTTGTACTTTGATTGTTAATTTATTTTTCAACATATAATGGTATTTGTATTTATTTGACGAAATAAAATGTAAAATACAAACCCAAAAATAAGATGTAAAAATTTATAAATATGATTTACTATTTAATATTTTTTATTTTAAAAAAAAAGTTAATGTTGAATTATATTGTAGCGTAGTCTAAATTTATTTGTTTTATTATTATGTTATTTTAATTGTGAACATGAGAAGTTGTTGTAAAAAAAAATTATTGAATACATTTTATCAAAAGTTTGTAAAAAAAAAGTTATTGTGGCATCGGAGTCTATTTTAAATATATATAATAGATGATAGATTTTAATAATTGGAAGTAACGTTTTTAATAATTTTTCACATATTCGTATTTTATGATTATTTTTAATAAATTTATATATTTTCTGTCAAACAGAGAATATATATTTATTTTATAAAATGTTACTAAAAAAATGGATTGACATTAATTAGAAATTTAATTTTTAACGTATAAAATCATTACTCACCATAAGTGAAATAATATAATTGTTCATAAAAGGAAGATTAAATAAAGAATATTTATGTCGATATTTATGAGTGATTCGGTAGATAACTAATAATATTATAAAATAATATTATAAAAAAGTTTATAAATTTATTATAACATAACTTATAAAATAATTTGATAATATAATAAATTATTATCAAATTGTAAAATAATTTTATAAGTTTTATAAGTAATATTTTATGTATTATAAATATAGTTATCTTATAATATTACTTTATTGATTTGTAATAATTGAATATGATTAGGAAAATTATTGATTTGTAAAATAAATTTATAAGTTTTATAAGTAATATTTTATGTATTATAAATATAGTTATCTTATAATATTACTTTATTGATTTGTAATAATTGAATATGATTAGGAAATTTAAAATGAGGAAAAATCATGTTTATCACAATCATTTAATTTAATTTTTAAAATATTTTGTAAAATTCGTATGATAACTTATTATATAGGATAATTATTTGACTGATTGTACTTTGATTGTTAATTTATTTTTCAACATATACTAGTATTTGTATTTATTTGACGAAATAAAATGTAAAATACAAACCCAAAAATAAGATGGAAAAATTTATAAATATGATTTACTATTTAATATTTTTTATTTTAAAAAAATATTAATGTTGAATTATATTGTAGCGTAGTCTAAATTTTTTATTATTATTA
>NC_021166.2:20824097-20824437 GCF_000331145.2 Cicer arietinum
TTTTAATAATTTTTCATATATTCGTATTTTATGATTATTTTTAATAAATTTATGTATTTTCTGTAAAATAGAATATATATTTTTATTTTGTAAAGTGTTACTAAAAAAATGGATTGACATTAATGAGTAATTTAATTTTTAACGTATAAAATCATTACTCACCATAAATGAAATAATATAATTGTTCATAAAAGGAAGATTAAATAAAGAATATTTATGTCGATATTTATGAGTGATTCGGTGGGTTTTTTTTTATTGAATTTAATGACTATAATATAAATTATTACCATTGGTAAATGACTAATAATATTATAAAATAATATTATAAAATAGTTTATAA
>NC_021166.2:20825059-20833254 GCF_000331145.2 Cicer arietinum
TTTTTTTCCATTGAATTTAATGACTAATAATATAAATTATTACCGTTGGTAAATGACTAATAATATTATAGAAAAATTTATAAATTTATTATAAAATAACTTATAAAATAATTTGATAATAATATAAATGATAAATTATTATCAAATTGTAAAATAATTTATAAGTTATAAATTTATTATAAATAATTGTAAAATAATTTTATAATTTATAAATTTATTATAAAATAATATTATCAAATAGATTTTGGAGGTATTAAAGAAATTGTGGAAGGAAGATGAGAAATATGCATTAAAGAGATTAAAGAAGTTGGTGAAGGAGTAGGATTGAAGAAGATTAGGGATTGAGAGCATGATTGAGAGAGGAGAAAGGAGGAGAGTTCCACATATCTTTTTGGCTGATGTGGGAAATATTTGTTTAGGTGGATGAAATAGAATTAAGTGGCATTCGGGGGAGATGAGGTGGCATTCGAGATTCGAGGGTCTGTTTTAAATATATATAATATGAAAAAAAAACATCATATTCGAGATTCCAGGCTTTGAAAGGCCTGAGTCTGGCCTACGATGAATTTTTTAGGCCTAAGCCTGGCCTACGGCCTATGATAGGCTTTTTTTTTCGGCCTGAGCCTGGCCTACGGCCTATCATGGCCTGGCCTGTAAGCCTATTTAAAAGCCTTATTCACATTAAAAATAATTTTTCTAACAAAATAATTTAAAAAAAATATGAAACAAACACCCTTTAAACCCTAAAAATGATTTTTGGTTTAAAAGAATAAATTTTTTATTAAAACAAACGCACCCATTACTATCTCTCAAACAAATGGTCTCAAACAAACACTCAGATTATTACCTCTCAAACAAATCCTCTCGTGCAACATCATATTTAGTAATATATATATATAAGTAATAAATAAATAATTATCTATAGCTACATGATGTTCTACACATATCGATTTATATGATTCTCCATATACTAATACTAATGTGTATATGTATATATATATTAAATAAAAAAATGATTTTCTAACAAAATAATTTTTAAAAAATATGAAACAAATACCTTTTAAACCCTAAAATATAGTTTTTGGTTTAAAAGAATAAATTTTTTATTGAAACAAACGCACCTATTATTATCTCTCAAACAACTCAGAATATTACCTCTAAACAAATCCTCTCAAACAACTCGAAATATTACCTCTCAAACAAACTCATATTCAGTAATAATAAACAATTAGGGTTTCTAAATTTATATACTAATAATATATATAAAGATAACAAATAAATAATATTAGTTTTTATAAAATATAAAGTAACAAATAAATAATATCGGTTTTTATAAAAAAAAATATGTTGTTTTCATACATGTTTGTTGGAGTGAGTGCAATAAAAATTAGAAGAAGAAAAAATAGAGAATGGAATACATATAAAATATATATATGCCGGCCTGTCTGGCCTAATAGGCTTTTTACAAGCCTGAGCCTGACCTTTTTATTAAACAGGCCAGACCAGGTCAGACCATAAGTAGGCCAGGCCATAGGCCCCTGTCGGACGCTATTCCTATCCCTACTTGAGACCAAGCTCTGATGCCAATTGAAGGTGCAAACGCGAGAAGGAGGGTTGAATTGTATTTGACAAAGTTGATAACTTTTTGCTAATTTGACGAAGGTTGATTGATTTTTATGAATTACTTGTATAAGAAGAAATTGGATTCGTAGGTAGGAAACAATGAAAGCATAAATAATTTGACACATAAATTTATCTTGATTCACCTATAACTTGACTACATTTAGTCCCCTCATTGAGAAGACTTTAATCCACAAATTTAATTACTATGAATTCGAAAGCACTTGACCGCTCGTCTTCCCAAACAGCCTGAGAACCACAAACTTTTGAAGAACTAACAACTTTGACCCTATAAGTCAAGTATTCTCCTTAACAACATAACAACTCCACATTGAAGAAGTAACTAACCACCTTCACCTTGCAACTCCAGATTGGCTATCACAAGCTTAGTCCAAAAAAACAAAAAAAATATGTAATGCTGTATTTCTACAAAGTATATGAGAATATAAGATGAGAGCCGAAAACACATTTTGAAATTGCTATGCAAAAGCAAAGCAGAGTCGAAGAAGAGATGAAATTGCTATCGCTTTCCACATCCGACGCTACTACTTGTTACCTTTCATCTGCTGCTTTACTTCCATCTCTCTCTCTCTGTCTCTTCCATTTTCTCTTTATATATGACTTCGTTTCTTGTTTTGTTTGCAGGCTTCCAAAATCTGCCTTCTACCTTCAAATTCTCTAACAATCAGGTTTTTGCTTCTCAACTCTTTTATTATTACATCTCAATTACTCTTATTTTGAACGCATCCTATGTATATAAAAAACTCATTCATCTTTCAATTGTTTAAGCAATGGGGTTTTCTTTTGTTCAATTCAACTTTTTCACCATAAAAATATACAATTTGTTTATCATTTAAAAAGAAAATTTCGACACCTCTGAGTGTGAAATTAGCGAAACAAATGAGGGAAAAGGATGTTAAAAATTTGATATGAATATGAATGGTTTCTCCTTCTTACAACATCAATCTCAACCTCAAACTAACAACATCCATGATTAGGCACTTGTCATATCATATTGTTTCATTGGCTGGAAAAATATGCTCAGTTTTGAAGTTTGCCTATTGAATACTGCAGGGAAGATGAATAAGGAAAGCTGGGGCAACTAAAGTCACTGCAAAGTTTGAGCTGAAGCCACCGCCATATCCGCTGGTAAGATCTAAAGTTTGTCAAATACTCTGTTTACCTGTTAGAGTTTATTGAATTTCAAGTAATCTAAATTTGTCATGGGGGAGTTGGGAACCTATGCTTATGAAACATGAAAATGGGGCTGTCTTCATTTTCAAATTTGAATGTTTGCAAAATTTTGGCATGTAAGCTTTCATCAATAGAGAAAGTTAAAAATTAAAGCATTGAAGAACTCAAGCATCTCAGTTAGAGCTATTGTAAGGGCAAAGGCTTGTAATAACAAACATGTGTCATTGTTAAAACATAAATGTGGCAGCTAGGAGTTTTATACAGTTGTACCGTAAAGTCTTGATTTGAGTCATCTGAGTAGCTTTGAAATGGTTTGTCATCATTATCAGCTTGAATGGCTTACAGGAAAATTTACCTCTATAATTCAACATTTATTTGCATTTGTTTTTGTTGTTTTTTTTTCATATGATCTTCTTTTCGATATCCTTCCTTCCAGAATTTTTGTTGGTCTTGTCCCAACGGTAATTTTCCCTTACATTTTTTCTTTATGATGCCGCTGCATTTAGATGTATCATCATCATCATCACCACCACCACAACGTTGTGTCATTGAATTGAGTGAAAGGAGAGGACTTGGAGTCTGTTCAGTTGTTTGAGCGAGATTACTAGCTTCTGGTTTACCTCAATCATCGGTTACTCTGTTGTGCAACTTTAACTTTATTACAACTGGCCATTTAACTTCTTTCTAATTGTCATATCAATTACACTGAACTGATTAAACAAGAGAGATTCATATAGTTCTCGAAATGGCCTAAACATCTGTCATGCGCATGCTGGGATTTTGACATTTGACTGCTAATACATAATTAACCAATATTTTCGATAATGAAAATTCTCAGAATGCTTTGGAGCTAATTATGAGCCAGGATACATTTGAGTACCATTGGGGAAAGCACCACAGAGCTTATGTTGATAACTTGAACAAGCAAATTGAAGGAACAGATCTAGATGGAAAGTCACTAGAGGAAACTATAGTTATTGCGTACAATAATGGCGACACTCTCCCAGCTTTTAACAATGCAGCACAGGCATGCATTCTTTTAAGTTATAACCATGAAATCTAATTCATGTTTCAGAACCACAGCTTAGTAATACTGTTGAATTTTATTACAGGTATGGAACCATGATTTCTTCTGGGAGTCCATGAAACCTGGTGGTGGTGGAAAGCCATCTGGGGAACTTCTAAAACTGATTGAAAGAGACTTTGGTTCATTTGAAAAATTTGTTGATCAGTTCAAGCTCGCTGCTTCACACAATTTGGTTCAGGATGGGCATGGCTTGCATGTCAGTAAATTACCCTTCCCACCATATACTCATTTTTGGTCGATAATTTAAGTTTTGGTATATCTGACTTAGCATAAGGTCTTTACCTTTTTTCTCTTCTTCTTGTCATCTACGAAATACAGATAAAGAAAACAGCCTTGATGTTGGAAATGCCATAAATCCTCTTGCAACTACTGATGAGGACAAAAAGCTAGTCATCCCGAAGAGTCCTAATACTGTGAACCCCCTTGTTTGGAGCCATCATCATGTAAGTACTAAGGACTAGTTATATTGTTATATTGATCATCATTATTTATTTATTTTAAATGTTTTGGAAGATGAATGTTGGGGTAGGATAGAACTAGAAGTATCTGATGAGATTTTATATTGATTTTTTTTGCAGCCACTACTAACCATTGATGTCTTGGAGGTTTTAATCAAAGTTTCTTTTAGTGATTCAATGACTTTAAAACTATTATTTCATCAATAACAAATTACTGACTTTGTGATTTATACTTGACTTTTGTACAGCATGCTTACTACCTTGACTATCAGGTGATATGTAATTCATAGCTACAATGTTCATTATCTTTGAGAGTTCTGTTTGATTAATAAATTAGTAAATATAACTTAGACTATCCTACTATTTTGCAGAACCGGCGTCCTGGTTATATTTCAGTGTTCATGAATAAGCTTGTTTCTTGGGAAGCACTAAGTTCAAGACTTGAGCAAGCTAAGGCTGTAATTGCGGAGAGGAAGAGAGAGGAGGAGAGGAAACGAAAAGAGGAAGAAGAGAAGTCAACAACCAGTGAAGCTACGCCTACTCCTGAGATATTTGTTGATAGTGATACTGATTAGAAATACCTAATGAGTTTTTTTTTTTTTTTTTGTCTAGAGTAGACAAAGTTCAAAATGGTATGGTTGAATTTTTCTCGTTATTTGTTAACCTTCGCAAAAAAAAATTGAAGGGTAACTTGAATTTGTATAAATTTAAACAAATAGTACACACAATTACAATTAATCTTCTTTATGGTTTATCTAAATTTGGTTGCACTGAATTTGTCTTTGTTTCTTAATTTGAATTTGTTTTTATTGATTTTTTTGTACCAAATAGAAAACAAAAACAAAGAGAGAAAAAAGATATCGGGAACAAGGCTTTTGAATGTGTTATAGTATCATAATTTGAATTTGTTTATAATAATGATCGAAATATATTTACGTAATCAAATAAATGAATTTTTTTTTGGAGATTTCCTAAAATATATGAATTTGTTCTGCATATATGAATTGTTTTGAATTTAATTCTTAGAGAAGGTTGGGTCGTTCTCCCTCCCCCACCAAATACCACAGCATTTAGATACTTTTTTTATTTTACAACTTTTATAAATCTCACAATCAATTTAATTTGTTTTGAAAAAGGAAAATCAATTATTGTTAAAATAAAATAAAAAATAAAAACATCAACTTGATAGCTAATTTGGGTGAACTTTCTCATTTCAATATACTTGTGTCGAATAAAAATACAAAAGCTATTTTTCTCTATAAGAAAATGTATATTCAATTTTAAAAATCACTGTCATAGTAAACAGTGTGAAGACTACTAATTTATACAAAAAAATGCTACCCTAAGACATCAATGTTGTTATTTCTCCATCATCTTATCAGCATTGCCTTCATAGATAAAACATTATCCAGACCCGAATTATCTTTTGTTTTAGTAGCAGGTGGCCCAAAAACATTCCAAAAGCGAAGAGACTCGTCTGCTCCAGCTGAAACAACTGTTAACCCATCTGGACTCTGCAAGACATAAGAGCATAATATCATCAGTTATTAAGTAAGTAAATTAGTAGTTAAATATTCTAATTATAACTCATTCAACGTCTCTTAATTCACCTGAGATAGATGGAGTACTCTCGAAGTATGAGTGCCCAAGGTTCCGACTTTAGTCATAGATGGATATTCCCACAAACAAAGTTGGTTGTGTTCTACACCTGAACTAAAGCCATGGCCACTTAATATCTCCTTTTGATGTCTATTCCATTCTAATCCAGAAATCTCAGCTTTGGTATCTATGCTACAAATGTTGGTTCCCTTTTGTACATTCCATAGCTTAATGCATCCATCGCCCACGCCGCCTCCAGAAGCAAGCACAGATGAATCATAAGGGCACCAAGCAAGTGCTTTGACAGAAGCACTGTGGTCTTTAAAACAATGCAAGAAATTTGATGAGTTCATTTTTTTTGACTCCCACACATGGACTAGACTTTCACTACCACCACTTGCCAACATATTTCCCCTTTTCGACCATTTTAAACTGCAAATTGCTTCTCTGTGTCCTTTTAGCTGGGAAGTCACGTTACTTCTTGCTCTAACTGCACACAAGAACATCATAATACAACAAAATGTTATTTTATTGTCACAATATTTTATTTTATCAGTAACTTAATGTATTCATAAATAAAGCATTTAGAAATTTAAATCTAAATACCATCATGGTTGATTATAGATTCGTCATGGCTTCCGGAAGTTAAAATATTTCCATTCCAAGCTAGAGCTGCTATCCTTTCACTATGACCTTCTAGCTGTCTTATCTGAAAATCAGAACCCAAGCAAGAATAAGTCCACTGTGAAACCAAGCAGATGAATAGAGAGAGATGCATGCACATTTACCAGCTTGGAAGTGACAACATCGTAGAGATGAAGATTAGAGTGCATAAATCCAGTTGCCAAATACTTTGAATCCTCTGACCAAGAAACACTAGTTGGATAATTATTGTTATTGGATTTAAACAACTGAGACACATCAGAGGTAACAGAGTTCCACAGGTACATTTCTTTGCCTAAAGCAACAGCTAGAATGTTGTTTTTCCCCCAATCCATTGTGTTTGTAAAGAAATCATTTCTAATTTCTGGTGCATCTAATACCTTTGATTCCTTCTACAACCACAGTTAATCAATTAATCCAATCAGATTACAACACAAGATTTATCTTATTGATCCCTTCAAACGGAATGTCAACATTTAAACATATTATGATTTATTACTTATAATATGAGAATGCCTAAGTTCCTGTCCACATAAACATAAACTATCTCAACAAAATAAAATACTACATCAATTCTATCGGTTGGGAAATTCTTCTAATTATGAAAACAAAAACTAAGTAGAGGATACTATGTGCACATAAAGAAAATCAGTATTCCAATTTAATAAAAGTCAGTACATTTAGGATTTCAAGGTCTTTGCAAGAAACTATGTTGCGTTGAACAAAGACACCCTAAAAACAAATAGGTGCATTTGGCATACAGAGATAAATTTATTTGACAAATAGATTGAAATGAAACCAAAACCAAACCTGAGGCAGTTTTCGACGGATACGTTGGTTGCGGTTGATTTGAAATTCCGTAGCGTTTTGTTGTCGCAACACATCCATATGACGAATAGAGTTTTTATTTGATTTTGGACATCCCCTAAAAACCAACATCCGAAACGGCCTCCCATCAGAATCCATAGTCAGCTGCTCATCCAATTTCTGTCTATACGCTTCCTGTCATTATAACAAGAAGAAGACGTTAAATAAAGCCTCCCTTTTTGTAGAACAAACGATTTTTGAAATTGAAATAAACAACAAAATATTAAAACTAGATTAATATTAAGAATTTGACCGAGAATCGCTTTTCTTGAAATCTAAAAGTCTAAAGAATCAAAGAAAAAAATACATTGAAATGTTGATTGTGAATATTTTTGGTTGATCGGTTAGTGAGCAAACTATGGGCTTGATCAAGATTCATCAAACTTCTATTGGGTATGAATCGATCACCCTAAAAAGAAAAATGTATGAAAATAAGCATGCACAAAAGAAAGAAAAAGAAAAAAATAAGAATCACGAAGGAATGGGTAGAAGTATAATTACTGGAAAATCATATTGGGTTGGAGCACTGAGAAAGCTTCTTGGAGTATATCAATCTTTATCAAGATTCCACATTGTGATGGTGAGAAGAAAGCCAGTATCGGAAAAATTGATCTTTATCAAGATGCCTTCCAAGAATTGATGATGCCTTCCAAGAAATGACGATGCTGAAAAGAAGAAACAGAGTATCGGAAGAATTGATGATGAAG
>NC_021166.2:20833264-20836083 GCF_000331145.2 Cicer arietinum
AAGAGTTGATCTTGATCAAGATGCCTTCGAACAACTGATAATGGTGAGAAGAAAACGGAGTATTGGAAGAAAGAGAGTATTGGAAGAAAGAGAGCACTGAGAATTGTTGTTTTTTTCCACTAAGGCCCCAACTACAGATATATATATATATATACAGCCCATTACACACAAACGGCTTTTTTGATTTTTTTCTTCGCCGTTTCTATGTTTTTTTTTTAAATCTTTTTTAGTAGATTTAACATGTTTTAAAAAAAAATATTAATTATTGTAAAAAAGAAATTAATATTTAAGTATTTATTAACCTTTTTATTTGGTGAGTTTTATTAATAGGGGTACTCTGCTCCGCAAAGATGAATAATATGTAAGTATCTTTGTTGCAGACATAAACAAAGAATATTGCACCGTGTCTAATGTTTAAAATCATAAAGAAGGATATTTAATTCCAACACAAATTCTCAGACAAGATACTCAAAGAACAAAATTTAGGAAACCAAATACTTTTGTGAATATAAGAAGTGGTCCAATATCTGCTTTAGATTCACAGCAGCAAAATGAAACCTCCAATCTTTACCTCATGTAAGTCTTGATATGTCATAATGAAAATTCCTGTTTTAAGCAAGCAGAAGCTATTTTGTGTTTGTTTACCATAATGAAAATACCTGTTTTAAAAAACTCATCTTTTGAAAGTGATTTTCAAGAAAAGCTAGCTACTCAAAGTAGTTCTTTATTTGAAGTAGTTTTTAGATTTTCTGTTTTCAGATTCTTTTTATAAAATAACTCTTTTATATCCTTCTATGTTGTGATATTTGGTGCAGTGGTATTTTGGCATCAGTCAACGTTGCAGTATTTCTATTTGAAATCTCAAGTCCTATAAAGAATGATGAATTAATGCTGTTTTTACTTCCTCTGCTATATGGAGCAAAGATAAATCATCACCTAGGACTAATCACATCATTTAATTATCATGTTTTGTTTAAATTTGTGTTTTGTTTTCTTAATTTACTTTTGGTATTCCTTTTCTCTATTTTAGTGTTTATTTGAAATTTGGAAGGGGTGTATGTATCATTTAAAGAGATCTCAGAAGATTTGGATTGCTTGATGTCTGCAATCTACGCATTCACACAGTCAACACATTGGTGGCCTTTGGATTGAGATCGGACAATCTTGATTTCAAGCTCGGTCGATATTTCAATTTTTTCAAATCAAAATCTACATTGAAATCTCAACCGTACAATCTAGATCTAATGTCCGCCGACATGTTGACTGCGTGAATGCATGGATTGATGACAACAAGCTGTCCAAATTCGACCTTTGGAGATATTGACTCAGGTTTCTAAATCCACCACTACATTCACTCACTTCATAGAAACCATCATGAAAAATCAGGAACCTAATGCATATCATGTGTATTATTAGTGTAGACTCTTGATGAGAGGTGAAACTAAAGTAAGAAAGTATCTTATGTCATTTGTTTAAGATATAAACTTAGTAGCACATGCTTGAATGAAACATCACCAAGAACTGGTGGAAAAGGCGAGATGGTGGTTTTCTTGTTTATGGAGCCACCTCTCATTGCATTGGCACCTGTTAATGAAGTAGCAGTTATCGCCTTGGAATATATGTAGCTATTTCGTTGATGCAACATGTCATCGGCTTGTCAGTTTTCTTCGAAAGATTTATCACATAGAATAGCACTGTCAACTGTCATAAAAAAATATGTACATTTTATAAATAAAGTAGAGTAAGAAGAGTTGAAATGCATCATGGAAGCATTTGATATGATATTTGTATATATGATTGTATAAGCTTAGTCCTTGGCCCCAAAGAACAATAGATGTTACACAAACAATAATGTTTTTAATGATCTTTCCCAAGATAGAGTATACAACATATATATATATATACATTATGAATTAGTAGTTTGTGACATATGATTCTAAAAATGGATTCTGTTTTGGATTTGAATATTTGTCTTATTTCATTTGAAGGATTGTCTTATTTCAATATCTTATTTTGATTAGAACCAATATATTGCTTAAATGGAATATTGACTTTGGCGGTGGTCTTTTTTTATTGAATTTAATGACTATAATATAAATTATTACCATTGGTAAATAACTAATAATATTATAAAATAATATTATAAAAAAGTTTATAAATTTATTATAACATAACTTATAAAATAATTTGATAATATTATAAATTATTATCAAATTGTAAAATAATTTTATAAGTTTTATAAGTAATATTTTATGTATTATAAATATAGTTAACTTATAATATTACTTTATTGATTTGTAATAATTGAATATGATTAGGAAAATTATTGATTTGTAAAATAAATTTATAAGTTTTATAAGTAATATTTTATGTATTATAAATATAGTTATCTTATAATATTACTTTATTGATTTGTAATAATTTAATATGATTAGGAAATTTAAAATGAGGAAAAATCATGTTTATCACAATCATCTAATTTAATTTTTAAAATATTTTGTAAAATTCGTAACGTAACTTATTATATAGGATAATTATTTGACTCATTGTACTTTGATTGTTAATTTATTTTTCAACATATAATAGTATTTGTATTTATTTGACGAAATAAAATGTAAAATACAAACCCAAAAATAAGATGGAAAAATTTATAAATATGATTTACTATTTAATATTTTTTATTTTAAAAAAATATTAATGTTGAATTATATTGTAGCGTAATTTATTATTATTATTATTATTATTATTATTATTATTATGTTGTTTTAATTGCGAGCATGAGAAGTTATTGTAAAAAAAAATTATTGAATATATTTCAT
>NC_021166.2:20836117-20849584 GCF_000331145.2 Cicer arietinum
ATAATAGATGATAGATTTTAAAAATTGGAAGTAACTTTTTTAATAATTTTTCATATATTCGTATTTTATGATTATTTTTAATAAATTTATGTATTTTCTGTAAAATAGAATATATATTTTTATTTTGTAAAGTGTTACTAAAAAAATGGATTGACATTAATGAGTAATTTAATTTTTAACGTATAAAATCATTACTCACCATAAATGAAATAATATAAATGTTCATAAAAGGAAGATTAAATAAAGAATATTTATGTCGATATTTATGAGTGATTCGGTGGGTTTTTTTTATTTAATTTAATGACTATAATATAAATTATTACCATTGGTAAATGACTAATAATATTATAAAATAATTTTATAAGTAATATTTTATGTATTATAAATATAGTTAACTTATAATATTACTTTATTGATTTGTAATAAATGAATATGATTAGGAAAATTAAAATGAGGGAAATTTAAAAATATGATTGACTATTTAATATAAGATATTTTAAGATATAAAAATTTAAAAATATGATTGACTATTTAATATTTTTTATTTTAAAAAAATGTTAATATTGAATTATGTTGTAGCTAGTCTAAATTTATTTGTTTTATTAGTATGATTTTTAATTGCGAGCATGAGAAGTTGTTGTAAAAAAAAGTTATTGAATATATTTCATAAAGAGTTTGAAATTAATTTTATTAAAGATTTACATATACTTTAAATCAATTTTAGGTATTTAAAAATTTTAACTAATTGTTTGTGCAATTGAATTATAGTTATGTTGATATGTACCAAAAATAAAGTTTATTAAAAAATAATTTAATTTTTTGCAATACTTAAATTTTCATTTATTTTTTAACATTCAAATTATCATTATAATTAGGAAAATTAAAATAAAAAAATAGCATTCAATTATAAATATATAATTTAATTAATAAAAATTTAGTGTTAACATATTTTTTCAAAACACATATATATAGTAAACTTTTGTTCATTATATTTTTTAATATATTCATATATTATAATTTTAAATAAATTTGTGTATTTTAATAATTGGAAGTAACTTTTTTAATAATTTTTCATATATTCTTATTTTATGATTATTTTTTATAAATTTGTGTGTTTTTTGTCAAATAGAATATATTTTTTTATTGTATAAAATGTTACTAAAAAATGAATTGACATAAATTGAAAGAAATTATAAATGGATTGACATTAATGAGTAATTGAATTTGTAACGTATAAAATCATTACTCACCATAAGTGGAATAATATAATTGTTCATGAAAGGAGGATATTTATGTCGATATTTATGAGTGGTTAGGTGGGTTTTTTTTCCATTGAATTTAATGACTAATAATATAAATTATTACCGTTGGTAAATGACTAATAATATTATAGAAAAATTTATAAATTTATTATAAAATAACTTATAAAATAATTTGATAATAATATAAATGATAAATTATTATCAAATTGTAAAATAATTTATAAGTTATAAATTTATTATAAATAATTGTAAAATAATTTTATAATTTATAAATTTATTATAAAATATTATTATCAAATAGATTTTGGAGGTATTAAAGAAATTGTGGAAGGAAGATGAGAAATATGCATTAAAGAGATTAAAGAAGTTGGTGAAGGAGTAGGATTGAAGAAGATTAGGGATTGAGAGCATGATTGAGAGAGGAGAGTTCCACATATCTTTTTGGCTGATGTGGGAAATATTTGTTTAGGTGGATGAAATAGAATTAAGTGGCATTCGGGGGAGATGAGGTGACATTCGAGATTCGAGGGTCTGTTTTAAATATATATAATATAATAGATTACGCAATGTCCATAATGACCATATCACAACAACTCATAATATCTTTTGCACGCATATACTCCCTTCCTCTAAACATTAAGCCAAAATGAAAAGTGATTATTAATGGCATCCTTAAGCACCATCCAAACTCAACCAACCATAATCAACAAAGAGCAATTTTATGATCTAGGTGAACATCTTTCACATTCCTTGAGGACAGTAAATATGTGTAACAATTCTTCACCAAAAATAATGGTGGTGAATCAAGCTACCAACACCACTTGTCTTGTTCTCCATATTTGAAGTTCACATTGATTAGTTGTTCCACAAAATCCAATAGTAACTCTTCCTTCCCAACAAATATTAAGCATCTTTGTTTTCAGAAAATTTATTTTCAATCAAGGTCATAACATTTGCTGACAAGTTTTCTTTATATCTAACTCTATCACGTAATTCTTTATTTTCAAACAAACTAACATCTGATTTTTAGATTTAAGAATCTTTCTCAAGACAACACATGTGTCCCTTCTTTTCATGTCCTAATACTTGGATTAAGGAATCTTTCTCATGACAACGCATGTGTTCTGACTTTTCATGCCCCTGCAAAATTATGACTATATTGTTAATCACAAAATGACTTGTAATGAATTCTAAAAGGAGTTAATAGAGTTTTAACTTAAAAAATAGTTTTCAAAACTTTTTAAGTCTCGCAGTAGAAAATACTAAGGAAACGTGTTAGCGTGTACTATAATTTGAATTCGAAAGATTGGTAGTATTGAATTCAATTAACACAATCACTAATTCACACGAGAAAATATAATTTGATTGAAGATTATGAAAAATTATTGGAAAAAGAATAATGCTTCTTAATTGAATTAACAATTTTGTAACTGTCAAAACTATCATAAAAATGTCACAAATCAACTCTATAGATTGTGTGAGGCGACTTACACAGTCTAAGAATTGATTCACATAAGTAAAAAGTCCAAGATCTCATCCTTGATATGTGCACGTAAGTCGACTTACACATGTGTAAGTAGATTCATAGATCCCACTGGAGTGATGTGATTCGATTCACAAGGTTTGAAATATCAAGAATGAGTTATGAACCTCTATAAGTCGATTCAAAAGCTTATGAGTTGATTTCCAAATTTAAAAATAACTTAGGAATAGTTTTAATGGATATCAAAATGTATCAATATGATATGAACATGCAACAAAGTTCATACATGATAAAACGTTATTTTTCATAAACTTTTTTGGATTCAAATGACATTTGAAAGAGATTGGAAATGAAAACCAACAAAGATATACATTCACCATTTGATATAGACTAAACTAATTTTGACATCAATTAAAATACTATGTCTAATCTATGTCTTAGAGACCCTTACATTTACACATACACATAGTCATTGCCCAAAGCATAAAATTTCATTTTAGTTAGCATACTATCACCAACAATTTGATTACACAATATGATGCAATATAAAATCCATATATACCACCTCTTACTGTTACATAATTGAAATTGTATTCACATTCGGATCTAATGTGACAAGTTCTGCAAAAACAGACAGCTACCAATGAGATTATCATAGTTGTCCAACTTAACAATTATGATATCACTATACTCTATGTCCCATACATCTAACATTCATGTTGGGCCACTAACTCATTTAGGTTCTACTTCCACAAGTAAAACAAATGACAAAAAGAAACATAATTTTATGTTTACATAAATAATCATGTATAATTTAAACATTTTTCAAATTTATGTTCTTTGGGTTCTATTTCAGAACAAATGGATTGATATTCTATAGACTCGTGTATGGCATCTTCTATATGACTAGGATTATAATGAGTTATGCAACGTTACTTCCTTACACATTGGTTCAGTTTGTATGAGTAGGAGTAGATTGCATTCCTTTGTTTCCACTCGCTTGATACCCAACACCTATACCTTAGGTCGACCAAGTGCTTATGGGTGTAGGTCATTTATATATCAATTTTAGTTGTTGATTAAAATATTTTGTAGGTATATGTCAAATTTTATGGAGGGAACTATGTTAGGAAAAATAACAATAAAAATAAGAGATTTTTTAAATTGACCTGATGGATTAACTTTCCTCTTCCCCATCTTCGTCTCTTTTTTCAACGGGTAAGCAAAGGAAGCTAACTTAAGTGGTGAGGTCTAAAACCTCCACTAACCTGATCTAGAATAATAGGTTAAATAAATTGGTTTAATGGACTCAACTCATTTTGCCACCCATCTCAACTCTTTGATATAGTTTACTTTAAATTTCATTTAGTTGTTCATAATATAATATAGTATGGAAACTACTTTTATTACTACTTTTAAATTTGAAATTAAATTATCACTTGTATTTCAATGTTCCTATTAACAATATAAATTTAAGCTACAACATCATCAGATACTTGTTTAAGCTATGAGGCATCATTCAAAAAGGTATCATAAATAGGTATCATTGTTGAACATGAGAAGAAAGAATTTAAGCTACAACATCATCAAATACTTGTTTTATTCTCATGTTTCTCATAAGACTCGTTTTAATCATACACACTTCAATTCATGTTCTTTAAAGCTCAAGTACTATACTTCTGAGTGTGCTGATAAATTTTACTTTGTTTCTCATATTTGTTTTTGAATTTTCATATAAGCAAAGAACTCATACACTAAATCATATATTATAAAAATATTTCAAAGCCTTTTCTTTATGATTGTTGAGAGTAGGATTGTATTAAGTTTGTTTAGATAGAGATTTTAAGTATGTTGAGGCTATGATAATACATGTTGTATTAGATTAGGTTGTGATATAAAGAACATTGTAAAAGTGCTAAAAGAATATTCTCTTCAACAAAATAGTGGAAAATATTACAAGGTGTAAGGATTGAACGTAGCCCAAATTTAATGATGAAATAGGATAAATCTGTATGCAATTCTCTTTAACTTTCTATTTTACTCTTACACACTTTTCATTTACATTTTTCATTATAAATTTTTGGCGTTCTTTGTTTTAAACTAACATTTTATCCAAGTGGTAGCTTGAGATATTTGTTTTTAATTGAAGTTTATAAGATTACAATTCAAATATTCTCTTTTTCTTGTGACATAATATTCTACTTCAAACTCTACTATAGACCATCTCTAACAGGGGAGTTTCTTCCAATAAGCATCGGAATTATTATTTAGGTACCCTTATCAGTGACAAAAAGGAGAATGTGTTCATTTGATTTTAGAGCTTTATTAAACATACTCCCTCTCCATATGAGTCACATATTTTTAACATTAAAAACATTGAAATTTGTTTATCCAAAATTTCGTCTCTGTCATTTAAGTTTTACCTATTATTCATATTGATCATTAAGGAGTTGAGAGTTATATGTTAGAGGATTTTAGAGGTGACGGTTGTCCTCAAAATTGTAAGATGCCACTAATTTCAATCCTTTTATTAATTTTTTCCATCAGAGTGTATAGAGTTCCACATTAAATATTTATGAAACACTTCACTTGAACACAGCATGAGTGTCACATCATAAACACTATTTCGACAAAAAAAAATAAAATTGGTTACACTTTATTTTGGGTCTTATTCTTCCTCATACAAAATTCTTCTTCTACTTCACCAACTAAAGGTGAAGTCTACGGTTAACTTTTTTCATCGATAATCTATTATGGATTAATGTTTAAAAGTCATTTGAAACTCTAACGAAGATCGACGATATTTATCGATCTTCGTTCTTTTTAATCTTTATGATTGAGACAATGTACGATCGAAGTTAGTTGAATAAAATAATAGAGAATGAATTAGTCTTTCAAAACTCAACTCATCAAATCGATTTCAATGAGTTTATCATTTCAAATTATATATATATTATTATGATGGTTGTTAGAATATAAAGTTATTTTTAAAAATAAATATACAGAGGAACCCCTTTGAAGGTTGTTGATCTTAGAATTTTCCCCAAATGAAACGATTATTCTTAGGATATTATAAAGTAATGCTATAATTGTTAAGAATGATGATTCAATTAATTTGTTAGCAAACTAAATTTCAACAGGAGGAGTTCTTCATTTTTATATAATTCTTTCCACTCAAATGAAGAGGAATAATATTCAAATTTTCTTTCATATACAACAAGACTACACAAGAAGCACTCACAACAGAGTTATTCGTCTCATGATCTTTAAGCCGCGTATACTCTCAATTCATCTTCTACGTCTTTTCAAGATTCTTGATATCCTTCTCAACCTATTAGATAAAACAATGCAGCGTGCAACTTTCAGCCCTTTAGTTTCAAAATAAAATCTTGTTCCTCAGTTCTCCAATCCAAGAACCATTGTGTTCATTTTCTTAGTTCAGATTTGGTCAGCTTCTCATGTTTTGAGCCTGAGAAGTTTGTTTTGGTAGCAATCGTATCCTCGTTGAAATGTATTGATTTCATCTTCAACCACCATGGGGTTTGCTTCACAATTTTTGATCTAGAAGAATATTTGAGAACATCTTCCACCTCAATTTTAATTCTTGTGAGAAGAAAGATACAGATAAGAGAAACAAAATCAAAGTTCACAGTCTTCTAAATACACTAATGTCGTTGGATTTAAAGTGCAAATAATTGTCACAAGAAATGGAATTTCAATTGTGAGAACAAATAAAAAAGTATCATGATTCACCCTTAACCTTAGACCACTCGGGCCTCACACTTTTTGAGATTTTCCATTATTTTGTCAAGTAAATAACGTTCTCAACACTTATAGTTTTTCTTAGATCACCATTGGATCTGCATGACATGTATTATCAAAGTTTCAACATACTTACAATATATATTTTCTTAGCCTCAACAAACTTACACAACTTCACTCAATCTAACATAAAAGAAATACGTCAAGATATTACAAATGAATATAATGGTGTTAGGAATCGGAATTACACTCAAGTTGTATTTTGAGATGATGATATAAAGACAGTTAAAATTTGTTATCCACATATATGTTATGAGAATTGAAGTGTGATTAAAATAAAGAGACTAAGATACTTGCTCTTGATAGTGGATTAAGTAGAAAGGTTTTCTCTTGAGACTTCAAACTTTGAAGCTTCTTATATTTAAAGGTATAGGCAAGGTTCTAATTAGTTTGAAAAAAAGATAAAGCACACTTAAAAAATATAGTAATCCACTAATCTTGATAAAGAGAATTGAAGTGTTTTGAATAGAGTATTTGATAACTATCAATGTCTACTCTTCGATTATGATAAGTTCTTTATGACAGAAATTTCATAAGAACGTTCTCTTGATTATTCTTCAGTCATTCTCATTAATAAATATTTATAAAAAAAATCAATTGATCTCTGAAATAATTCTTTTTCAAAGTTGATTCTTATCATTTTCAGAATTGATAGAAATATTTTTTAGTATAATTAACATATTCATCAGGGGAACTTTCATTCATCAAAGTTGAGAATGATTTTTCTTATATATTAGAGAATAATATATTCTTGGTTAATCATCCTCAAAAAAACAATTGTGGAAGCAATGTTTTTCTCAATTTGTCTTGTTGCTTGGACACACTATGTCTTGTCCATTTAATATCTTTGAGATGCTTCAATATAGATAAGAATGTATTTATCATCAGATGATCATTCTTTAATGTTTTCCTATGTAAAATAACCATTGTGTTGTGACATTGGTCACATAGTACACTACTTGCAATAGTGTGGCAACAAGGTACGACATTCATTGTATGCTCTACAAATACAAATTGAAATAACAAGATTCATTTATGTATCTCATTTAAAAATAGAGCAGTTTAAGTGTTAGGTTCATGTATGTTTAGATTCATACTTAGGTTAAAGTATTCATGTATGTTTAGGTTCCTTGTAATCATATCATGTAATTAATTTTAGTGTATATAAATATCAAAGTTGATGAGTGCTTTTAACACTAAAGCACATTCAACAAAATTCATTTTTCTTGTTTTTCACATGGTATCAGAGCTCTTAATCAAGGAGAGTTTGCTTCTGCAATCAACTCTATCAAATAATAATTTGATTGGGCACTTGTTACTGTCAAACATTGTTTAAACTTGATTGGGAATTTTGTGTTGTCAAGAGCACTATTGGCCACCACTGACTACCTTTGACCGTAGTTAACTAACGTTGACCGATTTTACCCGTTTTGAACATTGTTATTTCACCTTCATTTGCATTGCTAACCTTCATAGAAGGTCGTCCGAGGATGAAACTTTTTCTCAAAAGTTTGGAAAATGTACCGATTAGGTGTACTTTGGCGTATTTAGGAATATTTCCACTTTTCTTTATATTTAACGTCTCAAAAACCCCTTCTACCTTCTTTTGGATTTTATATTCTGGTGTCACAGACCATATGACACCTTGTTCTAAATACATCTCCATTTATTCATCTAATCCTAACAATAAATTGCCATTATAGATGGTACACTTGTAACTGTAGCTGGAATTGAAGAAATTCAAATAAATCCCTCAATAACCTTAAGAAATTTGCTTCATGTCCCAAAGTTGAGCACCAATCTTGTCTCTATACAAAAACTCAAAAGATTTATCTTGTATTGTGACTTTTCACAATGAATATTGTGAATTTCAAAACAAGGATTCATGAAGGACGGATGGATGTGCTAGACAAGGAAATGGTATTTATTATCTAAAGGAACCAAATTTATCCACCACACCAAACAAAAAAACACTTACCTCACTCCTTTGTGTCAGAGTCTATGTTCTCTAATAAAGAAAAAAGTATGTTATTTTATTGTCGGTTAGGACATCCTTCTTTTAGTGTCATCAAAATTATATTTTCATATCTATTTTATGGGTTTAATGTTGAAAGTTTTCATCGTGAAGTATGTGAAATTGCAAAACATAAGTGTGTGCCTTTTCCTTTAAATGATACAAAAAGTACATCTCTTTTTAATCTCAGTCATATAGATGTTTGGGGTCCATCTAATATTCCAAATGTGTCTGGGGTTTGATGGTTTATAACTTTTATTAATGAGTGTACTCAAGTTACTTGAATTTTCCTACATAAACATAAATTAAAAGTGAGAACTATTTTTCCAAATTTCTTTATCATTAAAAATCAATTTGGTGTGTGCATTAAGAGACTAGGTCTGATAATGGTCGAGAGTATTTTAATCAAGTCATTACTCCATTCTATCAAAAAGAATGAATAGTCCATGAGTCTTCCTGTGTCAAAACACCACAACAAAATGGGATTGCATAAGAAAAAATGGTCATCACTTAGACCAAGCTCGAGCACTATTGTTCCAAAATATTTTTGGGGAGAGGTTGTCCTCACATCAACATATCTTCTTAATTAGTTACCCTCTAGAGTTTTGGGGCCTAAGAGTCATATGGATGTTCTTTCTTCATTATATCCTTACTTGTCCAGTACCATTAATCTTCCACCACGAATCTTGGGTGTGTCTCATTTGTCCATGTTCATAGTCATGATAAGGCAAAACTTGACCCTAGAGCTCTAAATTGTGTTTTTGTTGGCTACTCCTTCACTCAAAAATGATATAAATGTTACCATCCTCCTTCTAAAAAATTATTCGTCTAAGGATGTTACCTTTCATAAAGAGGAAGCTTACGTCACAAAACCTTATCTTCAGGGGGAGAATTTAACAGGAGATAATGAAATTTATCAAGAAAATCTTCTTTTTCCTATACTTGAGTTAAATGCACCTAAACACAAATCAACCCAACCATCTATTCCATCTTTAGAACCTAAGAGTGAACCTAAATTTGAATCAGAGTCTGGACCTAAAAATGATATAAGATTTGGAAAAAAAAATTGGTGTTCGAGAGAATGTCAAAGGTCACTTTTGAGTTGAGACACGTTCAACAGTTCAATCAACTCCTTCACATCAAGTAATTGATTCTAATTTTTCAGTAGTACAAGATATGTTCCCAACCTCTCAAAATGAAACAGAAACCCAACTTCCAGTCCTTCCAATTGAAACAAAAATCCAACTTTCAACCCCTCAAAATGAAACATAAACTCAAAAAGTTAAAGACGACCTTGACCTTCCAATTGCCATAAGAAAATGAACCCGAAAGTGCATCAAACAACTACTATATCCTATCTCAAGCTACCTCTTATTTCAAAATTCTAACCAACACACAAAACTTTCCTTGTAAACTTGAACACTACCTTCATTCCCAAAAATGTCTTTGAGGCGTTGTCTAGTGAAAAAAGGAATCAAGCCATGAATATTGAGATGGACGCATTGAAAAAGAATAGAACGTGGGAGTTAGTGACCTTACCAAAAAGGAATAAGTTAGTTGGATGGAAATGGGTGTACACAATAAAGCATAAGTTTGATGGATCAATTGAAAGATATAAAGTTAGATTAGTTGTCAAAGGATTCATGCAAACCTATAGGATTGACTATTCAAAAGAAAAAAAAAATTCCCCAATTGCAAAGATGAATATAGTCAAGGTAATTTTATCTCTTGCTGCCAATTATGTTTGGGAATTACAACAATTTGATATGAAGAACTCCTTCTTACATGGAGAACTTGATGAGGGAATTTATATGCATGTACCACTGGGATATTGATAAAAATGCACCAATCAATACAGTTTACAAGTTAAAAAATATATTATATGGCCTAAAGCAATCCCCTTAGGCATGGTTTGGAAGGTTCACTAAGGTTATGGCATCGTTGGGCTAAAAGAAAATTAGAGGATATCATACATTATCCAACAAACACTCTCCACAAGGGAAGCGACAATTTTATTAGTATATGTCGATGACATCATAATGATTGGAGATGATAGGAAAGAGCAACAAGTATTGTGTCACAGTCCAGAAAAGATATTTTTATATCTCAGCAAAAGTACACTATAGATTACTCAAAGACATCCCGTAAACATGCAAGCACTCTTATGGATCCAAATTTGAAATTGGATAGTGCAAAAGAAGATGTTATAGATAAAGAAAAGTATCAATGTCTAGTTAAGAAATTAATTTATATGACTCACACTAGACCAGATATTGCATATGTTGTGAGTATGGTTACCCAAAGACATTCATTTACATGCAGCTCACAGAAAAACACGGGATAAATATTTGTTATTGATACATTAAAAATGCGGGATACATATTAGTCACATATAAATATAAATATAATTTTTGATAAATATTTATAATTGGTAAATATATAAAAAAAAAATAGAACAAATATTTATTACAAATAAATATTTAAAAAAAACACAGGAGTAATATATGTTATTGATATATAAAAATATATGGGACATATAATTGTCGATGATAATTATAAAAAAAAAAAACACGGGATAAATATAAAAATAAACTTGGGACACATATTTGTTATTGATACATAAAAGAATATGGAACACGTATCTTTCAGGTAAATATAAAAAATACAAAAAAAAAATATTTGTCATTAATAAATTAAAAATCGCACGGGACATATATTTACGACTAATAAATATAGCAAAAACACCAGATAAATATTTATCATTGATAAAATATAAAAAATTAGGGAAAAATATTTGTCACTAATAAATATTAGAAAAACTCACGAAATAAATATAAAATAATACATAACAAATATTTTTTAGTAATATACATAAAAAATGGGTCAATATTTATCACAGATAAATATAGAAAAAATTGTTGGACAAATATTTTTCATCAAAAACACAAGGGACATATATTTATCATTGATCAATTTTCATAAAAAAATATGGGATAAATCTTTGTCATTGATACACACAAAAATACACGATAAATATAACAAAAATACATAATAGAGGAGATATATTTGGTATTTTTTATATCTTCTAAATTAAAATGAGAATAATTATAATTTATTCTTAAAACTATATATGGGACAAATATTTGTCATTCAAAAATTATTTAAAGTTATCTTTTCAATATTATCTACATAATCAGAACAATTATAATACACTAAATATAAAAAATATAAAAAAAAAATAAAAAAACCATACATGAGACACATCTCTAACTAAGAAATTTTAATACTATCAACATAAAAATGTAAAAAAATTATAATACAATGAGTATAATTAAGTTTTTCATATTTATTTTATTTATTTTTTAAATGAATTACTAAATAAGTCGTTGGAGCATAAAACTCATGTACAAGATAAATATTTTTCACTAATCAATTAATTAAATTTAATATATTTTTTTTATATATTCAACATAAATATGAGAATAATTTTCTAAACTTTTGTAATATCATTAAGATAAAAATAAAAATGATGTCGATTATAATATATTCACTATAATTTTATCGCACTTTCATTTGTTACATGCTTTTCTGAAAATGAGAAATTAAAGAAACTATTAAAACGTATAATTGATAGACATCACAAATATTTATTACTAATAAATTAATTTAATTTAACTTTTTAAGACTTATAAATGAAGATGAGAATATATATATATATATATATATTAATTTAATTTTAATATAAAGATCATACATGTGACAGGTTTTTATATTTAAAGAATTACTTCAAAAAATTTAATGTCTAATATATAAATAACTAATATGTATATTGTGGAAAATACATATGTATCCATTTTTCTTTTTTGAACATATCATCTAAATAAAGACTATAATTGTCAGTTAATATCCATCAATGCATTTATTACCACTTTTTGTTATTTGATTTATGTGCTACACATAAACTTTTTTTCTTATCTCAACGATACAACAAATAAAAAGTCTACCTTTTTTTTTTATGCATTTCTACTTATTTTTCTTATAACTTGCCATGTTTTTCCTCCCTCTTTTTTTTAGATTTTTATAATAAAAGAATACACAAAACAAATATTTTACATTAAAGAATTAGTTAACATTTATATTTATTAATATCGTCGACATAAAAATAAAAATAATTATAATATATTAAATATATTTTTTTATAATTATTTTTATGAAAATGAATTGTTAAATAAGTTGTTGAAACATACAGATCATACATAGAACAAATATTTATATATAATTGTTTACATAAACAATCTATAAATCTTCTAAATAAAAATAAGAATTATAATTTATTATTAAATATAAAACTTATGATGTAGCTAAATATCACTAGAAGGGGGGGTTGAATATGGATTTTGTTGTTTAAAATAATTTTCAAGTGTTTTAAAAACTATCCTCTTGCAGAGGATGGCTAGCCCGAGGATGGATTTTTCAAAACCTTCAGATTTGAACTAAGCTAAAGAGTGAAAGAGAAATATAAGATTGACACACACTGTTTTTATATTGGTTCACCCAAAGATGACTACTTCCAGTCCTCACACCCTTGTGAGATTTCACTAATGTTCAAACAGATCAACCTTTGACCGATGATGATTCCAACTTGTGTATTCTTAAGCTTCATCAAGCTTACAATCAGATTTCAAAAGTTTCCAAGTGTATCTCACGTGGAAATTACAGTGTGATAAGAGAGTGATCGATTCTAAATACTTTCTCAAAAGATTAACAAAGATCTAATGTAGGATTTGTAGAAAGTATGAAGATATAATGGATATTGCTTCTTGAAAGCTTTAAGATCTTTGATCTTTTTAATGCAATGTGTTGTGTGTTTGATGAAGATCAGCTTG
>NC_021166.2:20849733-20850131 GCF_000331145.2 Cicer arietinum
TGTCCTTTTCTCTTTCCTTTCTTTAATGTTTGAATATTGTGTGGAGTCATTTTCATTCTCCTTTCTTCAATGCCTTGAAAAAGCTTCACATGTGAGCTTTTTCTCTTTCCTCCATTTAATGTCTTGTAAGAACATGTGATGTCCTTTTCATTCCTTTCTTCAAGACTTTGTGAAGGCTTCACGTGAAGTCTTTTTCTTCTTTCCTTGCCTTAAGACATGTGATCAATTTATTTAGGACTTGTTTGTTGTTGCCTTTTTGAAGATTGACTTTATAATCCTTTAAAATCACATAATAGTACATGTAGCCTTTTGCCTATGACATGATGAGTTGCTTTCGTAAAGTCTTGGGATGCTTTTCAAGATGTTGACTATAGGCACATGCTAATATAATCATTCCT
>NC_021166.2:20851229-20858205 GCF_000331145.2 Cicer arietinum
AGAGGCATACTTCTGTTTCTTTGAGGCAGTTTTCTTCTTCCTTGAGGTGGGGGTTTGTTCAGGCAGATCAATGCGCATTTGTTTGATATTTTTCATAGAAAAGAAATTATTGCACTGAATACTCTCTTCATCATCAAGGGGTACCTTAAAGAACTTAAAGATTTTGGTCAAGATCATCCCATAGGGAGCTAATCGACCCACAATGGCAGCATTCAACATGTAGCTAAATATGATATTGCCCATATGAAGGGGTGTTCCAGTCAACAGATGATGAATAATCAGAATATCAAGTTCGGTTACCTTTTCAAAACTCCCAGCTCTAGGCACTATCGAGTGAACACAGATGTTGTGATAAATCCGACACATAGGAGGAAGGTTTGAGGCTACAAGAGGTTTACGAGGATTTATCAGGATATTTTGAAGAACAGAAGTTCGAGTGACCATGTACTGCATATACCAAGTTTCAGCAAAACAGTGGGCTCCAGCATCTTGTATATCAAGGATTTTGCATAATGAAGTGGGGTTTATGTCCAAGTGTACTCCCTTAAGTACAAAACTGAAACCAGGGCTTCCTTTACAACCATTGCATGTAGCATAGAATGCCTTTACCAACTGTGGGTATTGTGGTTCATTTACTTTAAAAAAGGAGGTCCATCCTAACTTATCAAATACTTCTACAACATTAAAGCCACCATTTTTCAATTTAATTAGGTCAGTCTGCTTGCCATGAACCACAAATTTATTAAATCATTTTGAGGAGTAATTTAACTCCGAATCTGTGGAGTCAAAAAGAGGAACAAGAGTTGGTTTGGATGAAATAGATTTCTTTGGAGTCGGTTTACTTGGTTCAGATGATTTAGTTTTTGACCTTCTTGGAGTAGAACGTTTGGAGGATGATTTAGGGATCGATTTAGCCGAGGTATTTCCTTTGGAATCGCAGCATAGAATGCCTTTACCAACTGTGGGTATTGTGGTTCATTTACTTTAAAAAAGGAGGTCCATCCTAACTTATCAAATACTTCTACAACATTAAAGCCACCATTTTTCAATTTAATTAGGTCAGTGTGCTTGCCATGAACCACAAATTTATTAAACCATTTTGAGGAGTAATTTAACTCCGAATCTGTGGAGTCAAAAAGAGGAACAAGAGTTGGTTTGGATGAAATAGATTTCTTTGGAGTCAGTTTACTTGGTTCAGATGATTTAGTTTTTGACCTTCTTGGAGTAGAACGTTTGGAGGATGATTTAGGGATCGATTTAGCCGAGGTATTTCCTTTGGAATCGTCCGAATCAATTACATGCATAGTGGAGTCCTGAGTAACCTTTTTGTTTGAATGGACAGCCCCAGATTGAACTCTAGAAGACCGTCTGGTTGAGGCAGTGGGTTTTGATGATGAGGGTTTTTTGGTTTTTTGAGAAGGAGGTTGAGGAGGTGCCCTAGGAGGAGATACAGACTTGTGTTTTATTTTTTGGCCAGCGGATTCAGAGCTTGAATAGTTTTGTGAGTCTGTTTCAGGATCAAAAGGAGACATTTTTCTCTTGGCAGTAGTTTTGATGCGTGCTATTTTTGTTGAGAGGAAGAAACGAATGAGAATGGGGTTCGTGGTGAAGAGAGAGAGAAAAAGAGACTGATTAATTTGAGAGAGAGAAACGCATGGGAGAGAAAGAGAAAAAAATTAAAAACGGAGAGAGAAAAAAACGAAAATAATAAATGAGAGAGAGAAATAGATGTGAGTGGGAAGTTGAAAACAGATGGAAAAATTGATTGATTGATGGAGAGAGAAAAATTAAACATGAGAGAGAAAAGGAAAAAAAATAAAAACGTGAGAGAGAGAAGAGACGAGAGTCGTTGATAAGGCGTGATGATGATGATGATGCGGGAATCATGATGGACTGCATTTAATGCAGTCTGCGCATTTATGAGGAATGAGAAGTATCCAACACGTGTCATCCATTTGACCAATGGAAAAAGGAATGCATGCGCATGACCTTGACTGACTTGTCAAGAGGAAGTTTCAAAGAAAAAAAATTAAAAACGGAGAGAGAAAAAAACGAAAATAATAAATGAGAGAGAGAAATAGATGTGAGTGGGAAGTTGAAAACAGATGGAAAAATTGATTGATTGATGGAGAGAGAAAAATTAAACATGAGAGAGAAAAGGAAAAAAATAAAAACGTGAGAGAGAGAAGAGACGAGAGTCGTTGATAAGGCGTGATGATGATGATGATGCGGGAATCATGATGGACTGCATTTAATGCAGTCTGCGCATTTATGAGGAATGGGAAGTATCCAACACGTGTCATCCATTTGACCAATGGAAAAAGGAATGCATGCGCATGACCTTGACTGACTTGTCAAGAGGAAGTTTCACTTAAAAGTACCTAAAGTCTTCCTATCTAATTTTTGATTTTATTTGAGGGATCAGATTTGCCATATATTTGCCACACACAAAAATTAAAATAATAAAAACTAAAAATAACATTAAAAATAACAAATAATAAAAAATAAAAACAAAAAAATATAATTAAAATATTTAAATAACTTTGGGAAAATTTATGATGGAGAGTTCTTCTAAGATGAATTTAAACCGATCCTCCTGGAGAGGTTTGGTAAAAATATCAGCCAATTGATTTTCAGTGTCAATGAAAATTAATTATATATCACCCTTTTGAACATGATCTCTTATAAAATGATGTTTAATTTCAATATGCTTGGATCTTGAATGTTGAATGGGATTTTTAGAAAGATTAATGGCACTTGTATTATCACAGAGGATGGGAATTTTTGTGTACCTTAAAGAGTAATCTTCTAGTTGATTCTTTATCCATAGAAGTTGTGAGCAACATTGAGCAGCTGATACATATTCAGCCTCTGTAGTTGAAAGAGCAATAATACTTTGTTTTTTGCATGACCAACTTATTAGAGATTTACCCAGAAGTTGGCAAGCTCCGCTTGTGCTCTTCCTTTCAACTTTGTCTCCAGCATAATCGGCATCACAATAAGCAGTGAGATCAAGATTTGAACATTTTTTGTACCAAATTCCCAGATTAATAGTGCCCACAAGATATCTAAAAATTCTTTTTACTGCAGTAAGATGAGATTCTTTAGGAGAAGATTGAAATCTTGCACAAAGACCGACAGCAAAGACTATGTCCGGTCTACTTGCAGTTAAATATAGCAAGGATCCAATCATCCCTCTATACTCTTTTTCAGATATTGGAGTTCCTTCATCATCTTTGTGAAGTATGGAGGAAGGATGCATAGGGGTTCCCATACTTTTGGCTGAACTCATTTTGTATTTGTTGAGTAGATCCTTGGTGTATTTTTCTTGAGATATGAAGATGCCATCATCTCTTTGTTTGATTTGCAAACCAAGGAAGAATTTTAATTCTCCCATCATACTCATCTCAAACTCACTTTGCATGAGATTGGAGAAATCTTTGCACATTACTTCATTTGTTGATCCAAATATCATCGACATATATTTGAACAATCAATAAATCTTTCTCAAGAGTCTTCTTGAAAAAAGTTGTATCAATTTGACTCCTAATGAATCCATTCTCTTTTAGAAAAGAGCTTAACCTCTCATACCAAGCTCGAGGAGCTTGCTTTAAGCCATAAAGAGATTTTGAGAGTTTGAACACATGATTCGGCCTCTTTATATCTTCAAAATCAGGAGGTTGACGAACATACACTTCTTCATTTAAGAACCCATTCAAAAAGGCACTTTAGACATCCATTTGAAATAGTTTTATACCTTTATGAGTAGCATAAGCTAAGAGGACTCTTATTGCTTCAAGTCTTGCTACGGGTGCAAACGTTTCATCATAATCTATTCCTTCTTGTTGATTGTATCCTTGTGCCACTAGTCTTGCTTTATTTCTAATGACTTCTCCATCCTCATTTAGTTTGTTTCTAAATATCCATTTAGTCCCAATAATAGATTTATCCGGAGGATGGGGTACAAGATTCCATACCTTGTTTCTTTCAAATTGTGAGAGTTCTTCCATCATTGCTTCAACCCATGACTTATCACCAATAGCTTGATCAATCGTTTTGGGTTCAACTTGTGATATCATGGCCATATTGGTAGTGTTTTCCCTTAGAGAATTTCTGGTTCTAACACCATCTTCAGTATTCCCAATGATTAGATCTGGAGGATGATGTGTGACTGTTCTCCATCCTCTTGGAGGTTGCTGTGAGGTTGGGTCAGACTCATCCTCATCATGAGGATCGGGTACTCGAGAGGATGAAGGTTCATCTTCTTCATTTTTGTCCACTTTGTCCATTTTTTCTAAACACAAGTCATCAAACTCATCAAAAATAACATGCATGGATTCCTCCACAGTTTGAGTCCTAAGATTATATATTCTATAACCTTTTGACGTTGTGGAGTATCCTAGAAAAATTTCTTTATCAGATTTTGGATCAAACTTTCCCAAATTTTCTTTATTATTTAGAATGTAGCAATAACACCCAAATATGTGAAAATAGGAAATATTTGGTTTTCTCCCTTTCCATAATTCATATGGAGTTTTGTTCAAAATTTTTCTAATGGATGTACGATTTGAAATATAACAAGCGGTATTAATGGCTTCGGCCCAAAAATATTTTTCAATGTTGGCTTCATTTAAAATAGTTCTAGCCATTTCTTGTAAAGTCCTATTTTTCCTTTCAACAACCCCATTTTGTTGGGGAGTTCTTGGACAAGAAAAGTTGTGAGAAATACCATTTTCTTCACAAAGATTTTTAAAAGATTCATTTTCAAATTCACCTCCATGGTCACTTCTCACCGAGACAATTTTTGAACCTTTTTCATTTTGAATCTTTTTGCAAAAATGGTGGAATGCCTCAAAGGCTTCATCTTTGTGTTTTAAAAATAGAACCCAAGTAAAACGGGAAAAATCATCAACAAGTACAAAGCCATATCTTTTTCCACTAAGACTTGGAGTTTTGATAGGACCAAAGAGATCAATGTGAATGAGTTCAAGAGGATGATTTGTTGAAACAAAGTTTTTAGAGTGAAAACTACTTTTAACTTGTTTTCCTTTCACACAAGCTTCACAAACTTTGTCTTTTTCAAAATTGTATGAAGTTTTGTTTCAAATTTTTCTAATGGATGCACGATTAGAAACATAACAAGCAGTGTTAATGGCTTCGGCCCAAAAATATTTTTCAATATTGGCTTCATTTAAAATGGTTTTAGCCATTTCTTGTAAAGTTCTATTTTTCCTTTCAACAACCCCATTTTGTTGGGGAGTTCTTGGACAAGAAAAGTTGTGAGAAATACCATTTTCTTCACAAAGATTTTTAAAAGACCATTTTCATTACAAATATTTTTAAAGGATTCATTTTCAAATTCACCCCCATGGTCACTTCTCACTGAGATAATTTTTGATCCATTTTCGTTTTGAACCTTTTTGCAAAAATGGTGGAACGCCTCAAAGGCTTCATCTTTATGTTTCAAAAATAAAACCCAAGTAAAACGAGAAAAATCATCAACAATGACAAAGCCATATCATTTACCACTAAGACTTGGAGTTTTGATGGGACCAAAAAGGTCAATATGAATAAGTTCAAGAGGATGTTTTGTTGAAACAATATTTTTTGAGTGAAAGCTACTTTTAACTTGTTTTCCTTTAACACAAGCTTCACAAACTTTGTTTTTCTCAAAATTAATTTTTGGAAGACCTTTAACTAATTCTAACTTTGATAAATTAGAAATAGTTTTTAAGCTTGTGTGACCAACTCTTTTGTGAAAAATCCATTTATCTTTATCAATGGATACAAAACAAGATTCAATGGGTAAATCATCCAGATAAAGTTCATATAAATTCTTTTTTCTAACACCGGAGAATAAAACTCTACCCGAGGATGAATGTTTAACCTCACAAAGAGTAGGCTTAAAAATAACTTCAAAACCGCTATCACATAATTGACTAATACTTAGCAAGTTATGTTTTAGACCATCCACATACTGAACATTTTCAATTTTAGTAGAATTATTTTTACCAATAATACTTGTACATTTTATTTGAGCTTTATCATTGTTACCAAATGTGACTGATCCTCCATCCTTTATCTCCAAGGAAATAAAGCAATGCTTATCTCCTGTTATATGCCTTGAGCAACCACTGTCCAAGTACCAATGCTTTCTTTTTTTGATCAGAGGATGAACCTGTGTTAGGTTTTAAAAGTAACTTAGGTACCCATATAGTATTGGGTCCTTGTGGGTTAGTTTTTCCTCTTGTGAGGATTTTTCTTTTGTGATAACAAATAGAATCATGGTGCCCATGTTTACCACAAAATGAACAACCTTTCTTTATATTTTCAGCTTTCTTCTTAGCGTGACAGATTTTGAAAGTGTGCCCAAGTTTTTTGCAAAAAGTACATTTTGGCATATCCTCTTGTTTTTTGGGCAAGAAAAAATTTTCATACAATTTTTGTTTTTGAGAACTTTTAAAACCAATATCAGCTTTGTCAAATATTCCAGATTGAGATCCCATTATCTTTTGAAAAGTTTCAGTAGATTTAACAAAGTTGGTGATGTCATTTTTTAGTTCTTCAACTTCTACTTTTAAAATCTCCTTTTCCGTGTCCTCTTCTGGAGGATGAATTCTAACATTCTTTTTATTTAAAAGTGCTTGCTGCTCAGATAATTTCTCATGAGATAACTGCAAATCTAGAATGATTTTTTCATATTTCTCATTCTTGGCTTGAAGTTCCTCATTGAGTTTCTTTATTTCATAAAGTTGATTTTTGAGAAAACCACATTTATGAGATAAAGTATTTGAGTCATTTAAAAGATTGTCAAATTCAATTTCTAATTGTTCACAAGAAGGACATAGTTCTGAAATACTTACTTTTTCAGTTTCTGATTTTGCCATAAGACATAGGTTGGCTTCTTCATCCTTTTCTTGCTCAGAGGATGACTCGTCACTGTCATCCCAAGTAATCATCATGGATTTGTTTTTGT
>NC_021166.2:20858465-20858909 GCF_000331145.2 Cicer arietinum
TATGATTGTTAACCTTGAGAACATTTCATCAATAGTTTCCTCTTCCTTCATTTCGAATAATTCGAAATCTCTTACTCCCATGTCAATTCTTGCTTCTTTCACGTGACTTGTTCCTTCATAATGGATCTTTAGAGTGTCCCAAAGCTCCTTAGCGCTTTTACACTCTTCGACTCTATCATACTCTTCCTTGCACAAAGCACACATTAGAAATAAATGAGCTTTAGAGTTTAGGAGTACCTTTGCATTTTCATCAGCCGTCCATTGTGCTTGAGGTTTCACATTAGAGGTTGCATCTGCTTGTTGGTTCTGATGACATGATCTCCATTTTCCACCACAGACCACATATTGTTTTCTTGTGATATGAGAAATAGTATCATCTTACCTTTCCAGTGATAGTAATCTGTACCATCAAAGTAGGGAGGTCGGCTGGATGATCCTCCTTCA